>NC_143000.1:10005000-10305000 GCF_061535395.1 Colias eurytheme
TATGAGGTGAGCGAACTGCTCTGTATGCCTGGAATCACTATTGAGGCCTGGCGCGGCAGAAAGGGGCCCGCACAATGCCATCGCTGCCAGCAATTTCGGCACTCCTCCCAAAACTGCCACCGGCCAATAGCCTGTGTGCGGTGCGGTGAGAACCACCCGGCGAAGGAGTGTGAACGTCCGCGCGAGGATCCACCAACGTGCGCCAATTGTGGCGGCGCCCACACGGCTAATAATGCGAACTGTCCCATCTTCCGCAAGGAGACGCGCAACCGCCGAGCAGGCACCGTCGCACGCACTACCACAAATGCCCGTGCGCCCGCAACAGAAGTCGATGCACCTGGCTCGCTCATGGCTGCCGCCAACCAGCCAGGGCCGACGGGCAAACGCCGCCGTAAACGTGGCAAACGCACACAAAAGCGGCCACCAGCTGCACAGCCTTCCGCGCCACTTACTGCAGCGCCAGTCACTGCACCGCCTAGTATACCGCCTGCAGCAACCACCTCTAGGCCACGCTCTGCGCCGCCCGCTGCGCCGCAACCTACCCAGCGTAGCAAAACGTCCAAGCCCACCGTGGTCGCCGCCCCCGTACGGGGGACGAAGGCGAAGCGAGTGATGCCGCTGGACCCCCGATTAACCAAAGTAATCAGCACCCTTAACCAGGTGCTGATAGCCATCCAAGAGCAGCGTGACCCAGTACCGCTGATCTTGGGCTGTATCGCGGAGCTTTGCGCCACATATGGCTGAGCTTCGCATTGCCTTTTGGAATGCCGACGGGCTCTCAGCTCAAAAAGCCCGTCTCTTCAAAACCCTGCTCTCCCAGCGCCAAGTGGACATCGGCCTGGTAAACGAAACGCACCTCAGACCAGTAGACAAGTTGAAGGTTTCCGGATACTATGTCTACCGGGAGGACCACTCCTCGCCGATCGGGACTGCTTACAGGGGATTAGCAGTCCTGGTACGTCGGAATCTTATCCACCAACTGCTGCCAGTACCTCAGTTGCAGTCGTCGTACGCCCTCGGCGTAGAAGTCTGCATAGACCGCCAGCCCACCCGTGTGTTCGCCTTCTACAAGCCGCCGCATAATCGGCTCGCAGTGGCTGATGTCCGAATCTTGCTGGACTCGCCACTGCCTACGATCCTCGCTGGCGACTTTAACGCGAAACACACGGCGTGGAACTCTAACACCGTGAATCCGGACGGCAGACGCCTCCTGGACGATGCAGACCGCCACGGCTACGAGGTGCTAGGACCAGAGGTCCCAACGCACTACCCGTACTATGCAGCCCACACTCCGGACGTCATCGACATAGCAGTTGCTCGTGGCCTCGTCGCCACACCGTCGCTTGACGTCCTGGATGACCACCTTATCTCCGACCACCAAGCCGTCCTCCTGACACTGGCAACGACTCCGTTGACGACATCGCTACCCTCTCCAAAGCATCGCCAGGACTGGAGAATCTTCACAAAACACATGGCTGAACATTCGCCGTCCTTCAAAGTAGAGAGCCCTGCAGACGTCGATCGACTCGCAACGGACCTCAGCGCAGTCATGTCCCAGGCGCTTCGAGAGTCCAGACTCGACGCTGCATCTACTCGTAAGAAACCCCAGGTCCCTGCCTACATACAAGCGATGATAGAGGAGAAGAGGAAGCTGCGTAGACTATGGCAAAACCTGCGATGTCCGAACATGAAGACGCGGCTGAACGCTCTGGCAGCCAAGATCTCCGACGCACTGGAAACGGTAGCAGTCGAATCTTGGCACACCGCCATCGAGCGAGCCGGCGACGACTGGTCTGGCATGCACCGCCTTTGCCGCCTGCTCTCCGGGAAGCCGTCTCCGATTAGACCCCTCATGGCCGGTGACGGTACCCCACGTTACCGCGCCGAGGATCGAGCGGAGATATTTGCAGACCACCTGGAGACGCAGTTCATGCCTAACCCGACTACGAATGTGCAGCACGTAGAAACCATCGAGCGACATGTGAAGGATTACTTCGAATCGCCGATTCCGCCGACAGAAGACCCCGTCGTATTCTCTCCTGGACGAGTTCAAAGGATGATTCGACGAACTAAACTACGCAAAGCTCCCGGTCCCGATCGGGTCTCCAATGAAGCGCTGCGTCACCTTCCTCCGCGAGCCATTGCGACGCTGACGCGGCTCTTCAACGGAATCCTCCGTACCGGGCACTTCCCATCTCCGTGGAAGCTCGGCCGAGTCATCCTGATCCCCAAGCCAGGCAAGAATATAATGCTACCTGAGAGCTACCGACCCATCACTCTTCTGTCGTCTACCTCGAAAGTCTTCGAAAAGCTACTGCTGCTGCATATCACGCCTCATCTTCAGCCACGCGACGAACAGTTCGGTTTCCGTGCTGAACACTCCACCACTTTACAAGTGACGAGAGTACTGCACCACCTCGCTACCGCCTACAACAAGCGAGAACAGTCAGTCGCAGTATTTCTCGATATGGAGAAAGCGTTCGATCGCGTCTGGCACACCGGACTCATCTACAAGCTGTCCACGTCTACTACTCCGCGTCGAGTAGTTAAGACTGTGGCCACCTTCCTACAAGACAGGCGTTTTCAAGTGGCGGTTGAAGATGCTCTGTCCACTGAGCGCCCCATCCGAGCCGGTGTGCCCCAGGGAAGCTGCCTATCGCCCGTCTGCTATAGCAGATATACGGACGACATCCCAGTCGCAGGCGGAGCCATTCTGGCGCTGTACGCAGACGACGCAGCGTTTATCACCACCTCGCTGAACGCCAAACATGCATCTGTTAAGATGCAGCGAGCACTGGACGCGCTTCCCTCATGGCTGGAGGACTGGAGACTCAAGGTCAACGTGGGTAAAACTCAGGCGATTTCCATCGGTCGGGCGCGCATTTTGCCACCCCCGGTGTCTCTCATGGGCGAGAACGTCGAGTGGTCACCGAAGGCCAAGTACCTCGGTGTGACCATAGACAAGACCCTCTCGATGCGGCCCCATGTGAAAAACGTGGTCGCCCAGACGCGCGCCGTGCGGAACATACTCCGCCCCATGCTGGCGTCTCACCTGCCTCTCCGTACGAAGCTGTGCATCTACAAGGCGTACGTTCGCACGCGACTCACCTACGCGGCCCCTGCGTGGTTCGCGCTGACCAACGAGACGGACCGCAAGTCTCTGCGAGCGCAGCAGTCGCTAACGCTCCGCACCATCTCCGGAGCACCACGCTTCGTACGGAATCAGGTCATCTCCAGAGACCTGCGCATGGAGAGCCTGGACGACTTCGTTCGTCGCCTGAGTTCCTCTATGTTCGCGCGCGCCGACGGAGCGCGATCCCAGCATTTGCAGGGCATCGCGCCATACCATCGGCGACCGCCGGACATAAGAGGCCTACCACGTGACCTAATCTCCTAGGACACGACCACTTTCTCGCCGCTGGCTGATGGGCGCCCCCCGGCACTCTGCCGGCGGGCTCGACCTCGCTAAGCGGCGGTGAAGCACCCACGGACATTCTTCCCTGCTGCAGCTCGCAGATCGCCCGCGATACACGCGGGCTCGATCGCACTGCAGCAGGACACCTCCCGGACTCGACACCTCGGACCATTAGGTCCCACCCAGTGCCCCGCCTGTAGTTGCAGGCGGCGTTGCCACCACTGAAAGGGGCCGTCGCCCCGAACAGTTACCCCGAGGCCTGTGAAGGCCTGCGTGGAAGACCCGACTTGCATGAGTTGGGTTAATTGGTTTGGAGAAATAAGTAAAAAAAAGTAAAGTTGGTAGTTTGAAAAGTAAGGTTGGTTGAATTAGCGTTTTATCCGCTTTAAACGAAAAATCGGTTGGTTTTATCGGTCCAACCGTTTCAGTTGGTTGGTTGTGGGTCAAAACCCTAATTAAATCTTCTATTTCGTTTTGTAAAGCCATTTATTGGTTGTTGATTTTTGACTTTTCTTTTTTACTTTGTTTTTTAATTTCTTTAATCCAATTATTTTATTTGATTAAATACTTTCACTGCCATTCATACAGTTTTGTATTAGTTAGTTCTTTAAAGAAACGAATCTTCAATGGCGGCGCTTATCATTCCCTCTCGCTCACACACGGCCGTACGGTATGCAAAAAAAAAATGGAAAAATAAAATTACTAAAATGTATTTGATTTTCCCTATAATAGTTTTTATCATAAATTTACAATGACAATTATACATTTGCGAAAGTAAATAATGTTTTATTGGAATTTGACAAAATATGTTCTTTGGGAAAAGTTGTTCAGTTTTATGGGCTTATTACAAGTATTATGGGGATTTTATTACATTCTGTATACGTAAATGTGATAATTCATATAAATACACAAATACAATAACAAAAAAGTTTGTCAACAAACAATTTGAAATAATTAATAAAATAATAATCAATTTACGTTATTTTTATTTTCTTTTTTGATGATCCTACCATCTGTCAAAGTCAGCTTTGGCCGCCATTGAAGATTCGTTTCTTTATTGAACTGACTAATATACGTAAAGGCTATGGATAACGCTGTAGCTGGAACCTCTTATCCTTCGGAGGTGGCCTCATACAGGCTAGATGTAGAAACAGGCTGCCATACACTAACTCGATATGATATATACATATATCTGGATCAAGAGAGTAAAAAACTCCATGGTCGCTATGGAAAACCGTTTGACTTATCCAAATCGGAAAGGAATATTTTTGTAAAATCGATTTTTGCAACTATATTAAATACACCCCTTTCAGAACCACAGGAGAAAAATTTTAACATTGCTATAAACCGTTTTATCAACAAAGTTGAGAAAAGATATAACGATAGCAACAGAATTTTGTCACAATTTCGAAAAAAAAATAACGCTTGGTTGAATAAGCCTTTTATAAATGATCTTCCTCAAGATGTCATTTCGAAACCTTCTGAGGTTGTGAATGTACCACCTGCCGTCTTGGATGTATCGCCTATGGTTTTGGACGTGCCATCTGAGGTAGCCGATGAACACCCAATAGTTCCCGATCCTCATCGCTTGGTCTTGCGTGAAATTGCCTGTTGTAATAAAGATGAAGAATATGCAAAACTTCATAAACGAACGCAACTTAGAAAACAAAAATCACTAGAATTATTGATTCAGAATGAACCATCAGCAAAACTGATTTCATCATTTACTAAAGTCATTAAATCTCATGACAACAAAAAACTAAGCAAAAAAAGTGCCCATGACTTAGAAGCTGTGATAAAGATATGTTTGGAGTCTGCAAATAAATCAACTGAAGTGTTGGCAAAAATAAATCAGTACAGTAATCCATACTCTCCAGAAGAAGCGCTTGGTATACTTATTGACCGAAAATATAGTGTCGAAACATATAAATTTTTACAACAAGATTTAAATAAAAGAGGTTTTAAAGCTTTTCCACCGTACAGACTTGTAGCAAAAGCAAAACTGGAGTGTTACCCAGAGGATGGAGTCTTGGCAAATGAAGTTGAAGCTTCTGTTTCGCTACAAGGTCTGCTTGCACACACATTTAAAAGAATTGTAAGTCTCTGTGATGATGTCATTAATGCGTATTGCGAACGAATGGATTTGGACGAATTGTCTTGTAAATTTGAAGGCTCTTGGGGCTTTGACGGCAGCACAGGCCAATCATTATATAAGCAGAAGGCACCCCAAGATCCTTTGTATGATGAAAATACTATATTTGCCACAACCTTCGTACCATTAAAGGTCATGGAAACGTGCAGCAGTCAAATTCTCTGGGTAAATCCAACACCTCAATCATATCGCTCTTGCAGGCCTCTACATATTCAATATAGAAAAGAGTCAAAGTCTCTTATTCTCAGAGAAAAACAGTACGTTGAACAACAATTAAAAAATTTGTCCCCTATCGCAGCAGCCACATCAAAAGGCTTCATAGTAAAAACTATTTGTAATCTTACATTAAGTATAATAGATGGCAAGGTGTACAATATCATCAACAATACCTTTTCTCAACTAAGGTGTCCAATTTGCGGGTTGACAGCAACTAAATTCAATGACCTGGATTTGGCGTTCTCTACACAAATTAATAAAGAAGCTATAAAAAATGGTCTGAGCCCTCTTCATGCATTTATAAGATTTCTAGAGTTCTTACTCCACTTGGGATACAAAAATGACCCCCGAGTAAGACAGTGGCGAGTCTCAAAGTTGTCACCTGCGGGCATAATTACTGAAGACCGAAAAAAAACAATTCAGGCGCAAATACGGGATCGTCTGGGTATACTAGTAGATGTTGTACGTCCGAACTCTGGAACAACTAATGACGGAAATACTGCTCGAAGAGTTTTCGCTAATGAGGAAAGTCGCGGCATATTTGCAGACATATTAGGAATAAGTAGATGGCTTGTAGATGACATACACGTAATTTTAGTGGCAATTAACTGCGGTCTACCGGTAGACTCAACGAAGTTCGGAATTTTTTGCAGAAATTTAGCCAAAAAATATGTAGCTAATTACAACTGGCACCCCATGACGACGACAATGCACAAAATCCTTATTCACGGCCAAGAAATTATAGAAAACTCGGTACTGCCCGTAGGTGTTTTATCCGAACAAGCTGGAGAGTCCAGAAATAAATATTGGCGATATGACCGCGAACATCACAGCCGAAAAGACGACAGAAAACACACAATGGAAGACTTATTTCATAGGGCATTGGAATCGTCCGATCCAGTTATATCGAATACACGTTTGAGTATGCGCCAAAACAGTATGAAAAAATTGCCTTTGCCCTCTGCTGTTATCGAAATGTTGAAACCATTTCAATTTAATGAAGAAGAAGATGAACACAACGAAGAAGAATCATATTGTACTGAAATTGAAGACAGTTCACTCATTCTAACAAATGAAAATGACGTATTTTTAGTTTAGACATTTTCACATTTCATTTCACTCCCTTAGCTACATATTTTTTCCTGCCAAATCCAAGGTCAAGTTTATTTTAATAATTTTACAAACAAGGAAACTTACAAATTTATGTAATCCTCTTCATAGTATAATGTGGTATAAGTATATAAATAAAGAAAAGAAATAGTAATTGGGGTACCTACTTACCTTTATATGAAAGTATGAAATAAAAATATTGATAAAGTGTGATTTAGGATTTTATACAAAAAAATCGTTAAAGAACCGGTACTTTTTCAGAAATTAATATCTCGCGAATCCCGCTCTTTTCGCGATCGGTTTTTTTTGTGGATGTAGTCCATACATATAACTATGTTTTGAAGTAAAAATAATTTGCCTATTCTTAAAAGTTCAGTCACAAAAAAAGAAATGAAATTTTGTTATTTATGCGATTATCTCGAAATTGCGAAGTCACAGCTCTTCCCCGAATGGATCGAAAATTGGCCCTATGGCTAGCCTTGACGCTCGCAATGCAAAAAAATGTGTTATAATGGTAGAAAAATTAATAAAAAATTAAAATTGAATTATATAAAATACCGGTACTTTTTATTCAGATTGAATTTTTTCGAAAAGTATGATAGTGAGCTTCATGGGAGTTTTACTCTTGCGTTTGTCATGTATATATCCATACATTCATTCAATAAAATTAGGCTGTCGCAAAAGAAGGGTCAAAAAAATACTGTGAGGCGGTATCGACTCCATATTAATATTATCTCAATGTTTGTATGTGAAAAACTGCGTACGTGACCAGACTGTGGGCGGAATGTTATTTAATTAAGAAATATAATCTTCTCTACTATGTATTACGAATTTTTAATTATACGAATACCAGTAACATAACAAAAAAGACGATTTATTGTTACAATAGAAGTAATCATCATAAAGTTACCATACGTATGTATTAATTACATAACTAAATTTAAATTCAAGATTAATAAAAAGTGTTTTATTACTTTAATATTTGACGTTTCATATTTTTGTATTAAAATTTTAAAAACACTCTAGAACAATGAGTAATTCTATATCTCCAGTAAATGGATAAGGAAGTATAATATACTAAGTAAATACATTATAATATATTAATAATAATTATTATAATAAAGGTTGACGTATTAATATTGCAACAAGGGCACATTATTATTGTTAAAACGTCAACTGTCAAATAGTCATGGCAATACTGAACGTTTCCGTAGAATTAAAAAATATAATTTATCCTATTAAAAAACGTAAGGGTCATATTTTGGCATAAATCCACCCTTTCTCAAAACAGGTAAAATAACGTGTAATTTTACAAAGAGCATGATTCACAGGTATTCAAAGTTAAAAAAATAAAATAATAAAATAGCAAACAATAACTGAACTGTCTATACTTAGTTTAGCTTGAATTATTTAGACTGTGTTTTGTGATTTTTTTTTTCGTTTGTTCGCGTACAATAAATTTCAGGCAATTATAGTAATTTATTATTTTCAGTGATATTATGATGTCTAAATTAATAAAGAGAATAATATTATAAAATCTTAAATGATTGGGATGAATATGACTATAATTATTGCATTATTGTTGTTTGCAGTGGGTTATTTGCTTAATTTTCAATGTTTAATTTTAGTAGAAAATATTTTTATCTAGTTATCAAAAAATGTAATTTAGCATATGAAGATTATTATGGTTTTCACATAAGACAAAAAAAGATCGATAAGTGAATGTTTTAGAAAAATTTATAGCTATCTTGTCTTGTCTATTAATGATGTTCTTTGTTTTCGATAATAATTGCCAAGTTGAGCAATTTTTTATCATCGTTCTATTTTTAATATTTTAATCATTTTACTATATACTGTATTCATTTTTCTCTCAGCAGCGACTCATTGTTCTTCGTATTTGATCAATAAAGACTTATATTTATTGTTCAATTCAGGCAACTTAGATTATGTATTTATTCAAACAGTATCATAAAATAGGTTAAACGCTTTGAAAGATAAAATTACTTCGTGAACTGCAATAAAACAATAATAGGATTTTTATTGCCATTTTACTCAGTAATTCATTAATTAATTACATCAACATCTCATGTTTTTGTTTTATAATGGCAACCTTTTATAATCTACATAATAAAGAAAATTGCACAACGTGTAGACACATCTTAATACTGAAAAAAAAACTCACCACAGACTGCGTACAAAATCACCAATTCTTATCTTGAGCAACACAACTAAATCCCGCCAAAAATTCACGCGCGGAATTCAAATGTCACGACTCGATATCGACTTCGTTCGAACTTCGATTAATTCGATTCGGCTCTCCTGTGCATACAACAACCTCTAAAGTTGTGTTTATTAGGTTGTTGATTGCACGTGCGCCAAGGCAAGGTGCGCGGCGGCTACTGACAGAGCTGCTGGTCGAACAAACCTTGAAGACTTCTGAAAGCACAGCCGCCCATTGCATTCCTCGATCTTAATTAGATACAGTAATTTATTCCAGTTTCGTCCTTTGCTATGTTTTTTACATAGATTAAATTGTCTTTCAGAAAGCTCTAATTGCTTCCGTTATTTTCACTAATCGATTTTTTCAATTTAACCGCACTTATTTTGGTGCGTTTTAAAAACAATGTAAAAGTTTGATTGAAGTACTTTAATTTATTCAATATTTATTAAAAAATGTAAAGCATCCAATAGTTAGTACGCCCAAATACATTTTACAATGGCTTCACACATTTAAAAAATTCTAGAGAGACTTTCTATAAAATCATAGTACCTAAGCTTCTACCATAAAAAGTATCCTATAGATATTTTTAACGAACAGACTCGTCTATATTATATCCATAACAACACAGTGGTAACAAGCATCTTTTACAGAATTGAAAATAAAAATCATATTTTTATTTGCACTAATGTCTAATTGGTCATGCATGAAGCAAAAACTTGAAAATTATGCATTGTTATGCCAAACTGCGTCTTTAATTCAGACATTATTATTGTTTTGACATTCTACATGTAATTGGGGTGACCGCGTTATGTGAATAACATATTAGTTATGTATTCCCTTTAAAGTTTAGGTTTTTAGTTTAGCAAAACCCCTGCAAAAGCTTTACCGGTGGTCAACGGTAAGAATATGATATATAATATACGCATATACGTATATATGTAGGGTATGCTAAGGTTGTATGACAATATAGTGCGTCTTGAAAATCTAAGCTAGAAAAGTTGTATTCAATAAACAAATATTTGAGTTTGAGTTGACATTTTATGGAATAGCTAGCTGAATATGTATTGAATTCACTTATTTAATTCCGTCTTCCCCCCTATCCTATTCTGGTAGGCAACAACCATAACCCCTGTGATGGTCTATGGGACCCGTCCGATTAGGGCCCTTCTGGCCTCCTCCACTCAAGCGACAGCCCAAGCCGAGGTTCGAGATCCCCGTCAAGGGGGGACGCCCTTGTGCATGTCGCTACCAGGGTGAACCTTCAGTTCACCCCCGCGTCCGCGTTAAAATGTAGAAGCCCTTCTGGCTAACATTGAGAGACACCACACAAAAAAAAAAAGGTCTATGGGCGACGCAACCTGCTTACCACCAGGCGGTGCGTCCGCTCGTTTGCCTCCCTATAACATAAAAAAAGAACAATGAACTTTACGGTTGCAAACAGGTACCTATGGGTAAATTATAATTTTATGCCACCTTTTAACAATATAACAATTAAAATATATAAATGCTCCAACTTTGTACATAAGAGGTGAACAAAAAAGCGCTACTGCTTATTAATAAGGATAATGTAAATAATCCATACTAATATTATAAATGCGAAAGTAACTCTGTCTGTCTGTCTGTTACTCAATCACGCCTTAACTACTGAACCAATTTGCATGAAAGGAGAATGGGCAAATTGGGCCTGAAACTTGGGCTAAGACCAATACACACGAAATATTGTTTTTGTGATAGATCATTAGTTACACATACCTAACGAAAAAAATAAAATAAAAAAATAAATCGACCGGGTTCTTGTACAGTCAAGGCAAAAAGTTTTATTTATTTTGCGCACAATAACGGTGTTTTTAATTTGAGTGAAGTAAATATAAACCTAAATGTCACTGGAGTGACCGAGTTTAACCACAAAAAACGTCTAACTACGTTGAATTATAATAAACACGGTATAGGTACCTGTTACACAACATAATATTAGTGTATTTCGGTTATTAGAAGGCTTCAGATTAGTAGATACGTCTTTGTACCTAAGTGAAAGTGAATACGAGTAACATAAAGATATTGTCATTGTCTTGAAACAGTTATTAATTGCAAAAAATATTATACACAAAGTAATAAAACTTGATGTGACTGTACAAAAACCCGGTTGATTATTTTTTATACATATTTTTCCCGTTATGTATGTGTTATGATCTATTATAAAATCAATATCTCATGTGTATTGGTCCAACTCAAGTGTTCAGGCCCAACTTCCATAGTAAAATGCCCATTCTCCTTTGGTATAGAGATATTTTGATACCCGAGAAAGGACATAGGATAGGTTTTATCCCGGAAATCCTACGGGAACGGGTTTTTCTTTGAAAACGCGGGCGAAGCCGCGGGCGGAAAGCTAGTAGTATATAATATTATGACGACTCAAATGTTTAATTATAAGAATAATGGAACGCTATTTACTACAATTAACAAAAAATATTGCGTTACTGCTGACGTATTCGCGCGCAGTGTAAAACGCAAAAAGTAAAATGTTAATAATTAATATTATTATAATATTAATATAATGAAATAGTTAATAATATTGTTATAATAGAGTTCGTTAGATTTTTTTTCGGAGCAAATTAAAACAAATAAATTAGGGAAATCGTTTCAGCATGTTAACATGATTCCAATTAACTGTGTCACAGACGGAAGTGCACTTATGTTCGATCACAAATACCTCCGATATAATTCGCAGCAGTAGTGTGGGTTTTTACATGTTTTTACTCCCTGGTTTTGCCCGATTGTAATATGGAAAAGAGAGTGGAATATATGAAACTACTTGTCTACTATCCGTCTATCCATGTCTTTTCTTTGATACAAAAATGGGGTGATAATAAATAATAATAATGTTCGTGATTAAAAGAAAAAACTAAATCATTATTCAGAAGAATGAATCTGATGGAGCAGGGATTTTTATCAAACGTTAAATATTGCATGAAATATGAATGCTTGGATTTAAATTGCAGAAAAAATGTTTATCTCATTGTATATGATTCTAGGTACTACAAATATGCATTTTTTTAATTACTCATGGTCATGGAATTATTTATTAATTTGCAATCACGTTTATGTTTAGCATATTGTTTTTCAATAATAAATAAACCCACGTATCCCTCTCTATTGCCAAGGAGAAATGTGAATACTCCCTTCCGTATGTAAATTGTGATTTAACTAAGGTCTACACAATAATAACTATTTGCGGAAACAATATTATCAATTATTCAAATTAATCCATAATAATAAATGTGCATAATTTGTCATGAAATTGTTGGATTTACGCGTAAATGTATTTTCCAGGAATTGCATAAAAGATATTGAAATATGGTAAGAAAACAAAGCAATATGTATAAATTTTGTCTTTAATTTGATTTATTCAAATGTTTTTAAATGCAATAGTACCTAATAAATAAATTAAAGAGTGAAATTTTATTTTCACTGATTTACATACTCTTTTCAAATGTTACAATGTATGTATGTGTTATATAGTCAAATCCCGAAACACAATCTCTTCGCGGAAGGACTGGTTTATCTTAGGCATCGGGCAATCCTCGAAATACATTTAAATTTCACCCTTTGAAGTCAGCAGCAGTCTCGGGCGTGGTCGAACGCAGCATAGGCATCGCAAGCGCATAAGACGCCTCAGCAAGACAACGACTGACGAAAATTGTTTAGTAAAAGGACGAAATATTACATTTATTTGGGCTTTGACAAAGTAACTATGCCAAATCTGAGGTTTGACCAGTCCAACCTAGGAGTGTCCGAGCTTCGGGGTTTGACTATAACATAATATGGACTATTCTCGATTCATTCAAAGGATATAGAACAGATATCCTATAATAGTAACTATTTACTATTATGTAAATGAAAGAATTTAATGTGCGCAATACAAAAGTTTACAATAATTGTAATGCTGAATAGCTTTGTATGATTGAACCGATAAATTTATAATTGTTATTGCTTGTTGCCACTTGCAATGTATGTTGCGGTTAATAAACAAATTCAATTAATTTAGATTGTGTCTAGATAATTTTAATTCATACTTTAATGAAGTAATATTTAAATCATAAACACCTATAATCATGTGACCACACATCATCATCGCCATTTACTTGCTTTGTTTCAATATTAATATAATATAACTACATTCTTGTAAATAATTTGAATTCATACACTCTTAGGCAGGCAAAGTTGTATTGTGTTAACGTGTTTTTTTCGAATTTCCAATTTAAACTCCAGTTGAAAAGATATCCTACATGAAAACAAGAACAGAAAAGGCTAGAGTTTAAATTGGAGATCTCGCAACATGTGATTCAACATTTACATACCTACACTACAATTGATAAAATTTCGTCGACTCGCATTCAATTTTTAACTGACTTAAAACAAGGAGGTTCTGTTTTCAACCGTAAGTATATTTCAAACATTACATTCAAAATGAGAACTTCTTTTTTTGAAGTTGAAAATATTTGAGAATATTTCTTCTACGGTCATAATTTTTAATAAATTAAGCTAGCTGCTTAATTTATTAAAAATAGTTACCATGACAACTGAACGAGCGGCCGTCCAATTATGAGAGACCCAAACCATTAGCCGACTACCCTCATTTATATTATCATTATTAAAATTGTGTCTAATGACCATAAAATATTGTGTAATTTTTACATGGTAAATACAAAAATTATGTACGAAATTTAGAATTTCATGACTTCACAGGTAAATATATGAATGAAAACATTTTCTGAGAACACAATAATTGTCTATTATTATAAAATGTGTACTTATAAATAAATTACAAACGACCATTATTATCGTATAAAATGGGACTTAAGCGAGTATAAAGGAGTCAGATTGATACAAACACATAGGTGAGGCGAGGTGAGAAAAGCGTAAAAATAGGCTTTTTTAAAATGTCCAAAACCGACACTTTACCCGCAACATAAACATGCAACATATTAAACTGCAAGTCATGTAAGTAATTTATTAATTGATTAGTTTGCTGTATTATATTTATCATCCGGCTAGTACCTGTGAGTTGTGACCGGAAAGACAAGGCGTGCACGTGTATGCACGTCACTTCCAGGGTTTTAATTGTACGGTGTACCCTTCCTTTTGAAACGGCTGTAAAGAATTTTTTTTTGTTTTTTTGACGTGACAACGTCTTATAATTCGATAGAGCCGGCTGCATGCACGAAAAAACATGACTCATGCGGCGTTACCTCCCTCTGAGGCGTTCCATGTAAGACTTGAAGTGCAAGCGAGAGCGTGGAACGTGCGACAAAGAAGCACAATCAGCCAAGACGTTGTCACCAGTCACGTTCAACTATCGTCAGTAAACCGACTTTACAGACAACCAATTTTTTTTTCAATCATGATTCGTAGAGCTGTTTTTGAGCTTTCATCGTATAAGAGGTACAAAGTAATGATTCATTATTGAATAATATTTTATTAAACACTTGACCGTAATTTGAAGCTTACTTATTGAGAAGGCACCTAGCTTATTCCGCCTATTTTTCCCTCTCTTTCCGTTGTATATATGCTATCTCTCTCGCACACCTCTCCACCAGGTGGCGGGGCGCTCGATAATGTGCGGGCGCTGGATGTTTTTCATTGGCGTCTAGCTTCCGCCGCGAGAAGGTTGTCTACAAGACTACAACCTTGGTGCTATTAAGTATTAAGTATTGATTAAAACAAGTGCTAAAAGTGTTAAAAAGTGTATCCCGTCGGATCGGTACAGTGAGTTATTTTTAATCTATTCTTATGATATCTTAAAAATGAGTAAAAATCTTTAAAGTCAACGGTATAATCGTTGGACTTTATTTAAAATGCTGAGGTTTTTAATGAATCCTTCAGCAATAGTTTATTTTTCAATATGCTTAAATACTTAATAGCATGAATAATAATATTTAAAATTAACGATACAACCGTTACATTTTACTTGAAATAGTAACTTTTCTTTTGAAATATTTCATTATGCAATATGTACTAATTAATATTTGAATTTTTAATACTGTGAGCAAAGCTATTTTAACGGTGTTACCGTTCGGCTTTACTCGAATCGTTAATATTACTTTTGTGATTATTTGATATTACTAGATATATCAAATACCCTCTCTTGTATATAGATATTTTTAATATTTTATTTCATTTTTAATAATGTGTTTTTATTACAATGGTACAAGTGAATTTTTCGTGGAAAACACGTGGACTTTATTACATTGTCGTTATCGCTAGGAACGGTTCGGAATTCCTATCATAGTTTATTACTAAAAATTATCGAACGAGATGAGTCAGCTCCAAGAAGTCACGACATGTCAGAACATGTTGTGATATTATTTTATAAATCGTACGGGAGTTACCGCTCTACTGAATAATGATGGAATTCGCTCATGTATAGTAGATACGTACCATGAATGTACCACACATTCAAAACTATCCGTAGTCTATACGTGTACTTTTATGAGTATTATTCTGATCCGTTTTTATGTGAAAATAGACATATTACACACGGCTAATTTGATTGAAAATTACGTTTCCTATGTTTCAAATGATGCAACTTTTTTGTTAAAACGAGTAAGTACCAAAATTTTACAATTAAATTCTTTGGTTTACTGAACTTGTGCTGAAAGGGTTATCGTATAATATAATTATCGAGATACCTTAATATAAATTAGATTTAGATACATTTATTTCAAAGGATTTACAATTCACTTCTAACGTTTTAGAATAATATTATAAACTTGTACAGTGTACACCTTGACAAAAAGTAAAAAATTGCGGGTGAGTGGAGATTATTTTGTGCAATTAAATATAACGTCCTACGACGGTATGGTTGCGTTCGTAAAGAATGTTAACGGATATAAAGCAACTAAATGTTACATCGATTGCATGAACAAAAATAAATATGAATCGAAGTTCATCTTAAAAATTTAGTGAATTGATTTGAATTATGAATTTATTAAATAGTTAGTCCTTTTTTATATAAACATAATAATTAATTACCATTGTCAAATCAATTCTTATTTCATCCTGGACAGTTGTCGCTAACATTGGAAAATAAGTTAAAGGACCTTGTTAATTGCTATATTATTTAAATGATTATTTACTGCTAATTTTATATTAGCACTAAGGTGTATTCTTGCTCGAAGCAGAATACATAAATGTGGCCACTACTCCTCGCAGGGGTTAGCCAGGTCAAATCCACCCTCGCAGGGTGTCTCTTAAGCATTTTTTGGCAGGCCCTACTTATTTCTAGTTACAAACATCCCTCGCGCAGCTGTCGCTCGCAGGGAAATGGTGCAAATATATATCGGCCCTCGCGGGGCTTTGATTACAACCGTCCCTCACGGAAAAGATTGTGCAAATATATATCAGCCCTCGCGGGGCTTTGATTACAACCGTCCCTCACGGAGAAATGGTGCAAATATAAATCAGCCCTCGCGGGGCTTTGATTACAACAGTACCTCACGGAGACATGGTGCAAATATATATCAGCCCTCGCGGGGTTTTGATTACAACAGTACCTCACGGAGACATGGTGCAAATATATATCAGCCCTCGCGGGGCTTTGATAGCAACCGTCTCCACGGGTAATATATCAGCCCTCACGGGGCTTTGATGGCGATTGGTGCAAATATACAAAGGATTGATCATTAAAATGATCATAGATATTTGCTTTCGTCAACGAGGACCAACGAAAGAAGTTTTGGATATGACCGTATCGGATCTTCACTCTTCTAAGGTAGGTAGAAAAAGGTTTTGAAATCTACTTCACAGTGGGTAGTATAGTAATATGACCTAATAAATACAATAAAGGCTCATCATTTCCAGCCTTTCAGGACGTCCACTGCAGGACATAGGCCTCCCCCAAAGATTTCCAAAACGACCGATCACCAGCGGCCTGAATCCAGCGGCTCCCCGCCACTTTGATCAGGTCGTCTGTCCATCGCGTTGTAGGCCGTCCCACACTGCGACGTCCTGTACGTGGTCGCCACTCAAGAACCTTTTTGCCCCAACGGCCATCGGTTCTGCGTGCTATATGCCCAGCCCAGCGCCACTTCAACTTACTAATACGGTGGGCTATGTCAGTGACTTTAGTTCTTTTGCGGATCTCCTCATTTCTGATTCGATCACGCAAAGAAACCCCGAGCATAGCCCGTTCCATAGCTCGTTGAGCGACGCGAAGCTTTTGCACCATGCCCGCGGTTAGCGACCACGTCTCAGATCCATAAGTCAACACCGGTAACACACACTGCTCGAAGACTTTCGTCTTCAGGCACTGAGGGATTTTGGACGAAAAGATGTTGCGTAGTTTCCCGAACGCTGCCCAGCCGAGTCGGATTCGACGATTGACCTCTTTCCCGAAGTTGGACTTACCTAATTGGACGGTTTGTCCCAGGTAAACGTATTCGTCAACAACTTCGAGAATAGAGTTTCCAACTGAAACCGGAGTGGGCACACATGGACATTTGACATGATTTTCGTCTTGTCCATGTTCATGCTAAGGCCCACTTGTTGTGAAACTCTGTAGAGGCCACCGAGCATTGTATTGAGGTCTTCCAGGGATTCTGCCATGACTACGATATCGTCGGCAAATCGAAGGTGAGTGATGTACTCGCCATTAACATTGATGCCAAGTCCTTGCCAGTCCAGGAGCTTAAAGACATCTTCCAAAGCAGCGGTAAACAGTTTCGGAGAAATAACATCTCCTTGTCGGACCCCGCGCTGCAGAGGAATTGCCTTTGTGCACTGCTCCTGAACCCGGACTGACATAGTGGCGTTTTCATACAGACTTCTCAACACTTCGATATACCTATAGTCAATGCGGCAACGCTGAAGAGACCTCAATACAGCCCAAGTCTCGATCGAATCAAAGGCTTTTTCATAGTCCACAAACGCCAAGCATAATGGCAGATTATACTCCTCCGTCTTCTGTATAATCTGCCGCAGCGTATGTATGTGGTCCATGGTGCTAAAGCCTCTTCGGAAACCGGCTTGTTCGGGAGGCTGGAAGTCATCAAGCCTGCGTTCGAGACGATTCGTGATGACTCTCGAAAACAGCTTATAGACATGGCTCAGCAGTGATATTGGCCTGTAGTTCTTCAACAGGGTTTTGTCTCCCTTTTTGAAGAAGAGGACAACCATACTGCTGCTCCATGCTTTTGGCGCAGTGCCCTCGAGTAAGGTGGAATTGAATAACCTCTGTAGCACTCTGAGGATTGGTTTGCCACCCGCTCTCAGAAGCTCAGATGTGATTCCATCCTCACCCGGCGCCTTGTTGTTTTTAAGCTGTTTGAGAGCCATCCTAATCTCGTACAGGCTGATGTCCGGGATATCTTCGGTGTAATGTCGGGTTAGTCGGGCTCTAGGATCTTTCGCCGGACTCGCAACAGGCTTAGCAATGGAGGTGTAAAGGTGTCCATAAAACTTCTCGACCTCGCCTAGTAGCTCCGGTTGAGACGACACAATTTTGCCACTATCCGTCTTCAGCTTAGTCAACCGGCTTTGCCCAATAGATCCATCTCTTGCAAACACTTTTGAGCCTTTATTTCGCTGTATCGCTTCTTCAATGTTTTTCGTATTGAAGGAGCGAATATCGTGTCGCAAGGACTTTGTAATTCGTCTATTGAGCTGCCTATATGACTTCGCTTCATCGGAAGTATTCAGTAGCAAAGAGCGTCGCTCTGCCAGGAGCTTGAGGGTATGGTCGGAAAGTTTTTGTGTTCGATTCTTACGGGGAATCTTGCAGTGATGCAACCCTACCGTACGAATCGTTTCGATAAGCCTGTTGTTCATATCGTCCACAGATACGTCATCGCCTAGGCAAGCGAAGCGATTTTGGAGCTCGAGTTGAAAGCTTTCGGGGTTCTGAATTTGGGTGCGGAACGGTCGAAGAGTTGACTTAATAAAGGCTAGAGACGTTAAATAATGGGCGCATGAAATTGATACTTCGTATCCTAAAAGTTTACGCTTCAGGAATCAGGAAACCACCATTGGTTTACCAATTATGGAAATTGGAATTGAACAAATCGTATTTACCAATGCAAAGCCTATTCACAACAAAGGAAGGCGAGTCGGATCAAATATCATCTCGCAGATGATTTGTGGCGGTGGTTTCGAGAATTGTCACCAAGCCTTGTGTCAACGGTATGTTTGGTATCGTAATTCAATGGCACTAGCCGACCAATTTTCATGTAAAAACATCGGAAGAGATTTTTTAATCGCAAAGCGTTTGAATGTAACAAATGACGATTGATTACGTATAGTTGACCTCTCATAGGCCTATTTTAGTTGCCCGGTCTTGTAGGCAATTTATTTGACTCGTTTTTTCAACCCATTTAAACCTCATTATTGCACCCATGAGATTTTTCTTCAGGGCTCAAACAATAAATCGCTGAGGGATTAGGATAATCGTTTGTTAGACAAGTTTCTTGTCATCCCACCAGGATTATTATATTGTATAATAAAGTTATATACAACTATAAACGTAAAACGTTTAAGTACTCAACGAATGCTGAGAATACTGACTGTTGAGTTACATAGGATAGAGGATAAATAACGGAAAGTCAATCTTTCCAAACAAAAGCCTCTTATTATTAGATATTACTTGGAACCCCTACCCTTAACGAGAAAGCTCTGCCAAATGACTTCTCATTTCTTTGCTTTGAGGGGGGGGGGGGCAATAAATGAAATGCAGTACAGACTATACGGCTTTTAAAATATAAGTCTGGTTAGCGAACTAAACTTTGCTGGTTTAGTTCTTGCTATATCGCTATCCATGCCTGCTTCTCGTGTTTACGGGTGAATTAAGTTTATCAATAGTCATAAATGCAATGCTATACAGAGGATATACCTACTGCATTTAAAACATGACAAAGTCTGGTAAGCGAACTAATCTTTGCTAGTTTAGTTCTTGCTATATCGCTGTCCGTGGCTGCCTCGCGTGTTTACGGATGAATAAAGTAATGTCCTGTCTTCGCATCCACAGCCGACTGTCATATTATACTGTCATAATCTTAACACAGATTCATTTGACATAGCTCCCCACGAGCTCAGTTCTTCATTTTGGCACTCGCACAACTGTGGACAACACAAGACCAATGCCTCCATTGGTAGCAGTTACAATCAAGGGCTAGCAAGGTAGGCTAGCCATATTACGGATGTTGGAACAACCGACTATATTTAGGGCAATTTTTCTTTGTCCAGTGTAACGTTTAGACTGTCGAAGCATTCCTACGGAACAAAGATGGGATCAGATCTGCATCCTTAATGAAGTTAATCGAAAGGAGATACTTTCAGACGACGATAGTATTCAAAATCTACCATATTCCTGAACATAATAATGCATAGTTAAGCTTATAATCTCTCTTGCCATTATCCTGCAGCAGAATTCCTTGGCGATAATTTGTTCTCGTTAGAACGAGCGGGGGTTGTTACGATAATATGAGAAATCCTGTCAGTTAGAGACCTGAACGACGCGATAGAGTACCGCTATTTCAGTAGTAGTAGCACCTAGAAGGGTGAAGGTATTCTGGAAAGCGGAACTGAAGGCCCGGTCAGCAGCACCAGCCACCTAATAGACAGTGTTCAGTGCCGCACCACTATAATCTGCAAAATGACTCTGACGGTATGAAAATGTGGAGTACATTTTCAAAATATCAAATGATATAGTTGGAATAAAAACCCTATTTGCCTCCGTCTACCCAAAAGTCATACGGAGTAGCTAGTAGTAGTTGTTTGTTTTAGAATAAGTACCTATAGTTAAAATCCTTTGTTACTGACTGGATAAAGGCTCTTTTCCTATCTGACGTTCATATAGCTGTTGACTGCCTAGTGTTATGTACAAACACTATTATTATAAATAAGTCACGTTATGTAGTCCCGAGGCTTTCGGTATATAAGTTCTGATGTAAATCATAATTATATCTTAAAACCGAATTGATTAGAAGTAACTTGGCTGTAGTAATTGCAGTTTTGGGACACAGATAAGCTCCTTATCATTTTAGTCTCTTGAGTTCAGTATATTTGTTTTCAGTACAGAGTTTATGACCTATCAGTTTTAAATAAATAATTCATGCATTGTACTGAAAGTACTAGCCATGTTTAGATTATGATCGGTGGCGTTGGCTCTAAACATTAATAGATATCGCTCGGTTTGGTTGGATGTTAAAAATCTGTATTATAATTAAAACCGTTTACCTGTTTTGATATTTTATTGCCTTATTCAAGGGGTGACCTTTTTAAATTTATTTCTGACCCCAAAAGTAAGGACCAAGGTCTCTTCTTGTCTGCTTGTAGCAGGTTGGGTTAAAACTGTGTGAGTTGAGACAGGTGGTAATTTTATGTTAAGATGATTCAATTGTGCTTCTGCAGAGTTCTAATTGAATAAATAAAGGTTTGAGTTTAAGGTATTTTTGCCTCGTCGGGATCAGCTTTTGCTTCATTTTGTAAGTAACATCTAATGCTTAATTGAAAGTCGTTACTGGCGCTTTCGCAGATTTACGCTAAAGATAGTGGAAATTGTAGTAACTTTAACTTTTCAAGCCCAAAAGGTTAACTAAGGTACACTTGAACCAATCTCATAAGTTCTAATACTTTTAATCATTATGATTAACTTTTTGGTTCTTATTTGATTAACTTTTCATCTGGGATTGTTAATATATTATATAATATAAAAATTTGTGTGATTTATTGGTAGGTATACTATCTGCACACCTTACTTTTTCAAATAAAGAAATAAGTAATTACTTATGTTTTCAAATTCACATTGGCGTCCATATATTCTACACCAGGTGGGTAACAAACGGGTCTCAATAAGTAAGCTTCAAATTACGGTCAAGTGTTTAATAGCTGTGTTTTACCTGAAAATAAAACACATATTAAATACTTACCTATATTTGAAGCTTACACTTAACGTCCACCTGTTGTGGATTTCGACTCAATGAAAAACATCCAGCGCCCGCACATTATCGAGCGCCCCGCCACCTGGTGGAGAGGTGTGCGAGAGAGATAGCATATATACAACGGAAAGAGAGGGAAAAATAGGCGGAATAAGCTAGGTGCCTTCTCAATAAGTAAGCTTCAAATATAGGTAAGTATTTAATATGTGTTTTATTTTCAGGTAAAACACAGCTAATATGTTGCTGAGCGATGCCGGTATCAAGGAGATCCGATTCTGCCTTAAGAAGAATATTATGTACCTAATACAATAATTATTATAATTAATAGAAATATAATGAAGACGAAAAATTCATAGACAAAACATTATTTTTTTCTTTAAAAACTGCAAATCCAAGGAGACCACGTACTTATTTATGTGTAAAGTCAATGATATTATATATAGAAACAAGAGGTAGATACGTCATCAACGCACCAAAACTGATTCCATGAATTGGTCCTATTTGGGACCAATGCAATCAGTCAGATTGTCACCGGTCCCAGTGAGCGCATGTGCCTATAGGTACATTAAAGTTGTCGAAAATGCCTTCCTGTGTGTTCAGAAAGTGCACGTATTCGTGCAAAAAAATAAAGAAAGATAAAGGAATATCATATCACAGCAAAATATATTAAATTATTACAGTTTAAGAGTAAAAATAACAATTTACAATTCTTTATTAATGACACTTGCTTGACACGTGTATTGAAATAATGAAAGGGATAATACATTGCTTCAATCACTAGTGTGACAAAGCTAGCGTACACTATGTTCAAAGATTATCATGTAGATACGATTATTGAAAATAGAACGGTTATTTTATTAATTTCGATTTGGGTAAATACTTGATTAATTTTATATTTAAATCCACACAGTGCATATAATTAACAAATATATCTATTTATTATATACAATGAAATCGTGATGGCAAAAATGTTTGTTTGCAAAAATGATGTTGAATATACGTATACATTGAAGAAAAGATTATCGCTACTGACGAAAAAGGCTATTTGCTTTTCTGTAAATAGCTATTGAACATAAATTTTATTTGTGTTTTAGATAAAAAAGGCTTATACTTCATCCTTTCTTTTATTTCATCCTTTTTTTTTCATCTAGGCACCACTATTATTATAATTATCCTACAAGTTGGAGTGATGACCTTGTACGGGTTTCGGGAACTGCCTTGGAACGAATAGCGTAAGATCGATCCTTATGGAGTTCTGTAAGGAGGACTATATGCAGTATGCTCAGCAGTCAGCAGTGGGTGATTATCGGGTGAAATGATGATGACTTAAACGAACACCACAGCTAGTAATAAATACTTAATACAGTTATATCTCCAAAAAAGTTTTTTATATTTTTTTTCATTTTAATACGACATCATAATAATCATAAAATAATTTGGAAAATCCAAAAGTGCACGCCTCATAATTATTTTTGTTTATTTAATAACAATTAAACCACATCGAATCAGACCCTGAAAAATGAAAGGGTTCTATTCCTGAGCATATTCCTACTCAAGCGTAAAGAGAAAAAAAAAGACTCGATTAGTAAAGTATTTCGGTCGCTATCGTGTTAACAAGAAAAAGGATCCGCACATACAGACACACGGACGTCCAAGACAGAACTTTTTTAAACTGTTTTTTAACTAGTTTAAATAACAAAAATGACATCAAAAATATCATGAACGTTAAAAATAGTGTTTTTTCTTAATATGTGTGTGTATGTATTATCTTACAAGTGCAATGTATGATACATAAAGACATTTTAAGTTTGAAAAATCAGATGTTTTGCGCGAAGTGACAGTAGTACCCACCTCAACGCTTCGCTTATGAGGCGTGCAATAGTAAATGAAATTGTCACATTTATTTACTTGTGCAGGAAACCTAACATCTATAACATTGAACCTTCTGTGTCGTTTATCTATGCCAATTACCATGGCAACTATTTGTTTATTTATATTTAATTGGTGAATTCTTATGACTTTTGCTTACACCTGCGCGGAAGTGACAAACTATCTTTGTCTTTTTAATTTATATCATTTTATTAGAGCCATCTCTCTTATACAGTCTGTCAATGTAATAAATTAAGTAAAATGAAAATTGTATTTGTGTGTGCCTGACACTGCATATGAAGCATTTTTTTTGGATATATTGTGAGTATATAACGTATCTATACATAAAATATCATTGTGTAAAGTACCAACTGCGAAAGCTATTTTAATTATAGTATTTTGCCAACAGATGTCGTCATCACCACAATATCAACATTAAGATCGCGCTATTGTTATTTTTTTCCGGCAACGTAAATAATCCCTAGACCTTAGTTTAGGTATCGCTTCTCGGCCTTTTGGCTAAGATCAAAGTGTAGTATCTGTTCTTTTCAGCTTAATATCTGAAAGTTCCCGCACAGCGGGACCAGTATATTAAACTGATTTTTGTAAACCGACGGGATGTTCGGGGCTCGCTCCACTCCCGTCACGGGTCGGCCCGGCATTGCAGTGCCGCCGGGATCGGCCCACATAATAAACACATAATTAATATTAAAAAAAAAGGCGGGTTGCACTCCGTGAGTGCCGGCAGAAGTGAAAACTTGATTATTGACGTTGAGCATGTTTGATATTTACGTCTTAGCTTTTTCGATCAGGTCACGTGTCCTGACGCGAGTTTAAGACGATACACAAAAAAAAATCCACTGCTTGGCGGGCGGAGTCTAATAGCTCGCTATCGCGAACGCGGGTGTGCGCGAAGTCATTCTTGCAAACTCGCCGCGCTGCCGCTGGCCGACTCGGGACAAACATGTATGGAGTCGTCATACGGTTATAATATTGTCATACATTTATTTAATTGTTGATTTATTGGTTTTATTTTCTTGCTTATAAACAAATAATCTTCTTTTTAACAACTACATTATTAATAATTATTATCATTTCGTAATGTTTACTTTATTACAAAATAATACAGGTTATAAATAATCTTTAAAATAACAAAAAATATTGTTACTCTGAAAAAATGAAATGGTACTCAATAACGCGGACTACTGAATTGATTTAGATAGAATTTGATGCTGACGTAGATATTACATCATGCCCAGAAATGAAAGGTACTATTTCTGAAAGAAGTTATAAACCCTAATTCTTCTCAGTCAAAGTCAAGAGTGGAAGATATCACTAATACAGTAAAACTGATGCGAAACTTTGGATGTTAATTTGTATATTTTTTTGTTAGTTGTTACTTAATCACGTCAAGACTACATTACCAATTTTGATAAAATATAGCTAATTGCCTGGATTTACACATAGGATACTTTTTATCCGAACTGAACACTTCTGTGGGAAAAAACAGGATTCACGATATAACCTAATTCCACGCGGGCAAAGCCGCGGTCGGAATGATATTTTTTTAAATAAAAAAATTGTTTTAAAAAAAACACAAAATATATTGACGCATGTATTTATTTTTTGCACTCTATTATAATTGTAATTATTCATTACAAATAATCAAAATAAAATAGCCAGAACAAAGTTAGGTAGGGTAGGTAGGCAGGTACAGCAATGTGAGACGAACATTAAATTAAGTTTACAACAAAAATACATAATATTAGCTAATGTGAAAACGAATCAACCAATCATCCCACAACAATGAAATGTGCACACAAATATTCATCCAAATCGGTTCATGTGATTAGGAGGAGTGACTGCAGCGCCATCTTCCGGGCCCAATTGTGTTTCCAGATCACCCAGGAACTCAATTTAATATACTTACACAAAATTTTTCGAAATGAAAACTCACATTACTATGTTAATATGAATATAAACCTGTTTTAGTACTAAGCAATTTCCCGCACAGGTGTAGTAAGTATAAATGAAATAAATATCAACATCAAATTCTTTATACAACATACTTATCTACCACCTACTAAGAAATGTAATTCTTGAAATTTTTTCGTATTTTTTTTAAATATAATACTACTCCAATGAGCTCCTGTTCCATATTACGTCCACCATACTTCCACTAAGTTCACCATGATTTTTTATTTCTTTGCACTTTGTTGCTTTTTGCTAAAAATGGAATCATGCGATAAAACCAGTAGAGCGTTGATAACATACATTTTTGACTGAATAAAGGTACTTACGAAGGAGTGGGTTCACATTGTGAACAATCAAGTGGGTTTATTTTCCTTCTGGATTCCGGATTTCTGAAAAGATTATCTATGCTATAAATGAAAAAATCTTACACATTCGTTATGTAAGTACTTAAAACAGGGGTACATATCAAACATCGTCTATAATACAATTATCATCAAATTTAAAATAAAACCAACTTACTTCATTAATTTGTTCCAATTGTAAGCATTCTTTTTCCTCCAACCTTTATGTTTCTTCTTCTTATTTTCTTTATTGTCCCCATTTGTCTCATTTTGTCTTATTGTGTTGTCACCCTTTTTTACGATTGCGCGAGCGACACAAGTTCCCCGTGTGACGGCCGTAGCGGGAATGACTCGTGCAGCGATCGGGGTAGGAAGGTACAGGGCGGCTCTCGCTATATTGGCTGGTCGCGCACTAATTTCAAGTATTTCTTGTTTATTTCAAAACCATCGCATATTTCAAAATTCTAAATCGGTAGACGTATAGGTTGTATATTTTATAGTTAATATCCAAAAAGTCGTAACTTTACGTTTGTTATTTTGAAGATGCCAGAGATTAAAAAAAAATAACAATGAGAACTTTGTATTTTTTTTCTATCGAGAAAATATCATGGAATCATGTTTCTAAAACGGTAGACGTATTGTGTTACTATTGAACTTTCTTGTCAAGAATTTTCATCACGACAACTTTAATAATATAAAAATTACGAAGGTTTAAAAAGGGCCGTAAATGTTAGAAAAATTAATTCATCACCTTAAGATTATTACAGAATAAAACCGGCCAAGTGCGAGTCGGGCTCGCGCACAAAGGGTTCCGTAGCAGCAAATATAATAAATTACAGTTAAATCAACCTATCTCAAAAACTATAAGAGATACTTTGATCAAACCAAAAATCGTTGAAAGAGTTAATTAGCATGCATCACCTCTATTTTTTTTAGAATTTTATACCCCGTAGTTATAAAAATAGAGGGGGGGGGACATACTTTTTACGACTTTGAGAGCTGATATCTCAAAAACCGTTCACTTTAAGAAAAATGTTTTTTAGAAAACTTTATATCATTTTAAAAGACCTTTCCATTGATACCCCACACGGGTATGTACATCGAAAAAAAAAATTTCATCCCTCAGTTACATGTATGGGGGGCCCCACCCCCAATTCTTTTTTTTACTATTTAGTGTCATATTTTTGTAGCGGTTCATACAACACATATTCCCATCAAATTTCATCACTGTAGTACTTATAGTTTCCGAGTAAATCGGCTGTGACAGACGGACAGACGGACAGACGGACAGACGGACATGACGAAACTATAAGGGTTCCGTTTTTGCCATTTTGGCTACGGAACCCTAAAAAGTGCTCAACGCCGCTAAAGAAGTTTTACTTCAAAACTTCTGTGTTTTAACCATGTCTCTGTTTTTATTGGACAATTTTATATTTGCAACCACAAGCAAGTAATGTTTGCAACTTTGTGATGTCCAAAAAATAAAAATGCTTTCAATCTAAATACAATAACAAAATATTTTCATTTTTATTTATTAGAACCTGTAGTGTAACTATCCGATTAACGCGCTCATACAAATTTTGCAACCTGATATTGTAAGTATACTTACATAGAAAATAGTAATTATAACTTGTACTGTAGAGTGTAGTGTAGATTATAGAAGTAATGTGAATCAACAACAACAAGATAATTATATAATTATAAGAATAAATTATGTATTATAAATTATAATGGTATTTAAATTATCTACCTATCTTATCGATCTCAAGACCGTATAGAGATAGTATCAAAAATTCATTGCCATATTAGTAGGTATCTATGCATTTTTTTACAAAAACACAAGATAACAAGGCACGTGTCGCTCAGCCAATCAGCATGCAGTGTTCATTTAAAATTGACGCTTCGAGTGCAATCTATCGAAAAATATATTTACAGATAAGGAATTTTATGTATTGATTTATAAGGAATTTTATCACAATTCATTATCATGCGAGATTGACGAATAATAAATAATCCTTTTTTAATCGTAGATTATAATCTAAAACAATAAACAATTTCACGACAACGATTAATTATTATCAAAGATGATAATTTGCAAATTAAAATATTATATTTTTTATAGGTACAATAAAAAAAATCGCTCCAATCAATGTTTATTCTTATTTGTTGAGGTTCTGGGCTATTATGATCTATAACTAGCCATGGCTAAATATGGTATTATATGAATTTGCCGGTCAGTTCAATTCACGGCGTAAACTGACTGGGAATAAGAGGTCATAATACAGCCCTAGTTTGTTGATAGTCTGGAGTCCACCTTTTCGTGGCTGAATAAACAAAATATTGCAAGGAAATACGTGATATCAAATTTGATCTGCAATTGGTACTTAAAGATATAATCGAATAATAATTAGTGATATAAACATGCAAATCATTGAATTAATTATTATGTGCTTGCAGCTATTTAAAGTTATGCTATATTATAACTTACTAGCTTTCCGCCCGCGGCTTCGCCCACTTTGTCTAAAACATAATAAATTATATACTAAAACCTTTCTCTTGAATCACTCTATCTATTAAAAAAAACCGCATCATAATCCGTAGATTTAAGCATAAATAGGGACATAGGGACAGAGAAAGCGACTTTGTTTTATACTATGTAGTGATGATTTGTTTTTACTGTATTCATAATTGTTAATGCACACGCGAATACCATGTTAATATACTAAAATAAGATATATGTAATTAATTATTAATTATAAATAAATGACATAGAATTAAGATGGCCCTGGATATCGCCGGTCTTATCATAAACATTAATATTTAAATTTTAAATAAATAATTTAGCAAATGAGTTATTAAATACAAAAAAATATATTTCTTTAAATTCCTACCTATAACATCATGACCAGACAGTATAAAATCAAATCTGTTTATCGGTCTGTTTCTTAGCTTTCTTCTACAGATGCTGATACACTTTTCTCTGTTAAAGAAAATTATTCTCGATGCTTTTATACATAATATAAATAACTATTCAGATAACTGAATTTCAAAATATTATTAAATACACCGTGGGCGGTGGGATTGAATAATTGCATTATTATATTTTAATACTAGCTGTGCTCTGCGGTTTAACCCGCATTGCTCCACTCCTGTTGGTCTTAACCATGTCTTAACGTTATGATAAAATATGCCCTATAGCCTTCCTCGATAAATGGGCTATCTAACACCGAAATAACTTTTTAAATCGGACCAGTAGTTCCTGAGATTAGGGCGTTCAAACAAACAAACCAACAAACTCTTCAGCTTTATAATATTATAGGTATGTATATAGTATAGATTTTGAACAACTACAAGCCTCTTTACGGATATTATAACTCAAAAAATCTAAGAACCATTTTTTAGGAACTAAATCGGGAAGTCTGCGTATCCGAAAGGTTTTCTTTTTATTGACGACTAGTTTTTGTGCAAAAATAACAGGCACGTAGGTACGACTGTTTGACATTTAAAAAATAAATTAAATTCACTAGGAAGTAACCTGAGATTATAACAAATTCGTTAAATAAAAGTTTTGTAGAGCGAATCCATTTTGCGAGCTACGCAGTTACGGTTTTGATGCTACTGATTTAAGCAGAATAGAATAATAAATTTATATATTTTATACAAAAAGCTTAGCAAAATAATATATATCTACAATATACATGGTGCAAGATTTAAGAAAATCAGTAGTATTGACTATCTATATACTATACTAGCTTCCGCCCGCGGATTAGCCCGCGTGGTGTTTTGATAAAAGGTAGCCTATGTTCTTTTTCAGGGTCTAAAGATTGTCTGCGCCAAATTTCATCAAAATCGGTTGAGAGGTTTATGCGGGAAACCGTAACAGACAGACAGACAGACAGAGTTACTTTCGCATTTATAATATTAGTAGGGATCGTACAACCTTAAAATTTACGTCAAAAAGTGTCAAATCGGTTCTACCTCTACATTTTAAGCAACCTATCTGAATTTAAAACTAACTACAAGCTGTTACACTCAAATACTACAAAATTTAGCATTTACTATCCGAATCGGTGGTAGTTTTTAAAATATGACTATTCATAAATACTTGAGTTTATACGAATAAACAATAATAATTATTATTAAAATAACAAAAAACCCGACTCCTAATTTATGCAGCCTATTCTAATTACAAGGACAATTCAAGTAAAAAGTCAACAACATAGCCCTCCTTTTTTCGCAGTCAGGTAAGTTTTTGAGGTCTTTGCGGAAAACATCGTAGCCTCAGCCGCGACCTCAAGCGATGGAAACTAATAACTTTCGCGAAAAACTCAATGAAATGAGGAAAATCATTTCGCGGTATTGTCATTCATTGTTTTATTCAATAATGATTTACATTAAAGACTTCCGTGGAAAATTTGTTGCAATTAATTGTTTTTTTTTAATTGAACATATTTTTTGTGACACAGAATATATTTAATGCTGCATAGTCTGTATCTAGACAAAGAAAAGAACGTGTGTGCCGAGCACACGTGTCAGAAGTGAAACTTCTTTGGCAAGATACAATATATAGGTACCAAATTCGTCGCCTGCCCTCTCAACGCGCCTAAAGAAGTTTCACTTCAAAAATTAGTAAAGAATTAATTTTCATTGTAACATTTTTCTCTTTTAATAAGAATATTGTGCAATAGTTAAATCATTTATTATTTTTCTAACGTCACATCACAAAATATACTTTAAAATTCAAGTCTTTAAAAAAACGTTGGATAAAATTAATTTAATATACAAATTAAATAATATTTTAATACATTTTAAAAGCTCTTTATATTAGTTACATGTACGTCATCACCTCGTAAGAAGTAAATTGATTTGAAATATACAATATCTAATATGTATTTTACATATAAAATATTTCAATAACAGATTATAGTATGAAAAACATAAATAAAACATGTGACCATAACCTTCGTTTTTGTTATAAAACACTAGCTGTGCTCCGCGGTTTTACCCGCAGTGCTCCGCTCCTGATGGTCTTAGAGTCTGGCCAGCCAAAGCTGAACCCAGTGTTTTTTGTAGCGGCCACATTAGGGAATGTCATCATGGCGTTTCTGCGTAGTTAGTTGTCAGTTTTGTTGAAAACGGTTCAAATCATTTGCTTTAATAACGTTTAAATCCTGCTATGTTGTGTACCTAATGTACCTATATACTGTGGTCACCTATAAGAATATCAAAAGTATCAAAATGTTTTTTTCCTACTAAAGCCGATGTTACCAGGTCCATGTTTTTTAAATTTGCCGCCCTTTACTGGGTTCAGCTTTGGCTGGCCAGACTCTAACGTGATGTACCTTTCTCATATACCTATAGGTTCTGATAGAGTTTAGAGAGAGATTAGAGATAAAAGTAAAAAGCATCAAGATAGAATATTTTATCATCAATAGACAATAGACAATAGACAAACATTTATTCACAAAAATAACACATTATTACAACTGACAATCACAATACTTAACATAGAAAAAATACAAATAAAAAACACAAAACACATATATGACAATTTAATACATCTATAATATAAAAATGAATCCCAAAATGTGTTGGTAAGCGCATAACTTGAGAACGGCTGAACCGATTTCGTTAATTATTTTTTTATTATATTCCTTGAAGTACGAGGATGGTTCTTACGTAGAGAAAACGTAAATATGTACCACGGGCGAAGCCGGGGCGGACCGCTAGTAATAAATAAATAAGTAAATAGGTTGCTAATAAGTGTTATGGCTGTGAAAGGGTCCTGGCTCAGCAAAAATGAAAAATTAGAACTCAATGTTCTTATTGTTTGTAAGAAAACTAGGGTGGATGTACCACTAGTTGACCATTTAAGCGGTTTTATCTTTAGCTATATATAAAAAACGGGTTATTTGTTTTACGTTCAATGTTATTTTTGGGACACAGATAATTGAATACTCAATGTAACTATTGTTCTTAATATCAATTTGATAACCTTCAAAGGTTTTATGAAAACTACTCTGAAAGTTATTTCTGCTAAAAACACCATTACTTGACCACTGATCACCAATATCTGACCATCATTACTCTAAAAGTTGACCATTTTCAAAATGGACAAAATGTCCTTCTTCGAACATTAGTTTTGTTTAATAAATAAATATATTATTTAATAAATAAAGATAGGTTGATGAAATCAAACCACTTGGTCACGGAAATCAAGTGGACAACTCGAGGTTAATAATATTCTCGGCCCCGAAACCTGACCAACTAAGTTCGGTATAAAAATCTTACGGTGGTCAGCTTTTGGAAATATGCAACATAAAGCTATGACTTAACTACGGCTTATATGGTTTGTTAAATTAGGTAGGTATAAGGACAAACCAAAGCAAGTCTTTCTTAGCAAAATATAAAGAACCAAGAGCTGACCATACTGGTCAACAATAGGCGAAAAATTGTTTTCGTTGCTCCAAAAGATAACCAGGCCGCTAAAAATCATGAAAAACTGTTCATGCCAAAAATGAAGCCGAAAGTCTATAACAGAATGGTTTAACATTATGCCTATAACAAGACATATAAAGAGTAATCGATTGCATTCAAGATAAATTAAGATTTCCCAATCAACTCCCGATAAAAAACTCTTAGTAAAAAATGTGATTACTTACGGGGCACCTACTTAATTACATCTTCGTGTTGAAAAAATGTCAATATTTCTGACCAATGGCAGCAAGGTTTGTTTTTATTTTATTGATGATGTTGTTTTATAGAAAAAACAATAAACTATCATCTGGGGCTGCCGTATTTTCTTAATTGGCGCGTATATTTGAATTTCGGTCATGTATTGGCGCATGGTCAGCTAGTGGTACATTGACCCTATAATGCTTGAATACTAAATTTCATCAGAATTTTCACTTTTCGTCCATACGGATTATACCACTAAGTACCTAATGTTTGCATTGAAATTAACATTTGCATGTTTTTAAGCAAAACATATTAAGGTTAACGATGCAATGTGATATAGTAGCTAATAAAAATGTTAATATAATTTAAATATTTAATAGCATTTTTGAAAAGCGTTTGGTAATATCCACAGAATGCCAAATTACCGTATATAAAGCTTTTATGTAATATTTATTTATTTATACAACACTACACTTAAAAATTTCCTATCTAAAGTTTCTTCAAAAGTTCTTCATACATACTTACTTTCCTTAGTTTTGCATGGGCTTTAAAAAGGTAAACCATTTTCCTATCCTCACCTCGGCAATAATACCCATAGAAATCTAAATAACAAGGTGTCAATTATTTAGATTTCTATGATAATACCAAATTAATTGTTAGTTTGACTTGACTTGAGTTAATTACCTCTGCAACCCAAACAGTCTTGACTTCCGACGCGTTTAATAATTTTAATCAATTTAATCTCATTACCATATTCAAAAACAAACAAGATAATTCTATTAGTTTCAAATAAATATAATTAAATATTGAGTAACAGTAACCGAGTCCTGACCGGAAGCTACGAACTAATACCGGATGTAAGTGATTAATTATTGTCATTATTGCCAGATACAATATAGGTTTAATTATATTTTATCACTTTATCAGGGTTGTCAGCTCGCTGAAATAGGCGTTAAAACTTAAAATGCGTCACATAGTTTCATTTAGGCTGAATATACATGAGTGGATCAAGGCTTACATTTATATATTTTTATAGTTTTGATTATTTTATTAGTTTGTTTGTTCTTGGGAATAAATTACGCACAGTTTCACGAGGTCGACCTCGCCCTAAAATAGAAATTTAGATGTTCATAATTATAATTTTATCGTCTTTTGATTATTCAATTGAAAATTATTGGTAGACCGTATCCATAATATGGATGTTATAATGGATGCTCATGAATTTATAGATTTAAATTGGAAAATAAATAAGAATATCAATTCTAGTTTTAGTTCTAGTAGTGCCTATTCGTTAAATTGTGCACCGAGCTTTCTGAACAACGAAGGCTATACTAATGGTTTCCGAATTATCAATGATGGAAATAAATATTTAATAGAAATAACATATTTATAGTTAACTAGCGGTCCGCCCCGGCTTCGCCCGTGGTACATAATATTTACGTTTTCTCTACATAAGAACCATCCTCGTACTTCAAGGAATATAATAAAAAAAGAATTATCGAAATCGGTTGAGCCGTTCTCGAGTTATGCGCTTACCAACACATTTTGCGATTCATTTTTATATATAAGATGTATTCATAAAAAACATCGTGTCACAGACCGCAGTCTAATAAGTAACCAACACACATTTTTTTATATATTTTTTGTAGGTATGAGAATTCCTCGTAAACTATTCTATAAGGACAATAATTTGATATTACATCTAATTTACCTGAATAAAACGCAACGTGAACAAACCGCCTAAGATATACATTACGATTATTATTTTATAATTGATCTTTACAAGGCACCTTAACAGATGTAGGCATGTTTCTTGTTTGATAATATAATGTGAGAACTTATAATTATTGTTAAGTGCTAAAATGTCGTTATATACAGAATCATTGTGATGACGACGGCGACTAAACATTATTCATTATTCTTCACTCTGGGCGTTATCGAGAGATTTTTACCTGATTTTCTCATGTCAAAAATGATGGAAGTTTTTCATTTTGTGTTTTTTCACTGAACTGTTATAAGTAGGTATCTAAATTATATCTATCTATCCATTGAATATGAAAGAAAAAAGATTTTAACAGTTTTAACAGCCATCGTTTCGTTACCTATTTAATTAGTGTGACCAATATTGTAACTTCCAGTTTTGTATCTGCAATAACATTCACTACGGTCTTCTGTAAGATTTAACTCTGACTCTATAGTTACCGGGATTGAATGTTAATAAATATCAATATCAAAGGAAACGCTATAAAAGTTGTAAGTATTTTCATAATCAGTAAAGTAATTTTTGTATTCATCCATATCAAATTTACGAAAAATCTAACCTTACCCTTTATAATATTGCACTATATGTAAACTATTTGGATTCAGATCTAGTAGTATTGATCAGATTCTCGTCTCCATTCCATTTCTGAATTCCTGACCTTAATCAAGTGGGTTTCACAGCCACGTACATAGCTTAGTGCATTTCATTACACCGGGTAAAACCCCACAGATACCTGCTATTTTCCTAGAATATACCACACACACCACTATATAGAACTACCTATATATCTTTGTGACAAATGTCGTCTTGTCGTCAATCAATTGTGGTATTTTCATAAGTAATGATATGACGAATGTATCAAGGTTCTATTATAAGGTAAGTGGAATTTTAGGCGGAAATATCTCTGCTAACAAGTTAATAACTGCGTTAAAAACAACCGACTTCAAACTTGCACTTGCAACATTTACAAATACAGATAAAAATGCTCATACAATAAAAACTACTGGGCCCATCCGAATAAAATTTTTATGGGACCAATTCGACACCATCCCGCATCGAACAAAAAAAGAATCACGTAAATCGGTTCAGAAACCACGGAGTAATCGGTGTACATACATAAAATAAAAAAAACATACCGGCCGAATTGATAACCTCCTCCTTTTTTTTGAAGTTGGTTAATAATATTAACTTTCTGAAATTATTCTTTCGTGCCATCTAGCGGGATCTGTAATCTGTAGGTATGATTATTAAGTTTTATACAGAGAGAGATTATTGTCTGGATTAGCACATAGGCAAGCTTTTTCCTGGATGCGTGTGTGAAGGTACGGGTCAAATCTAGTAGAAAACGGATTTGCTGGCCAATTAAAAACGCCATTTAGTTTCAATTTCCGAAAAGCTTATTCAACGATTTTAAAATCTAAAGTGAATTAATTACATACGCTTTAGCATAGATTGATAGAAAAACAAAACTCAAATTATACACTACTTACTTTAATTGAATTCAATTTCTCAAGAAATATAAGTGTTTTCTACGTATTCCAATGCAAACTAAAATTAAATATAAAATTTCCATAACGATTTTCTCAATTCAAGTTCAAGTTAAAAGCTACCAACCGCAACCGGGAAATCCCTCAATGGGTGCAATGTACTGTTAATATTATGTAGTTACAGGTTTGTTTCTATACCTACTTTATATTATTTTTAAAATAATTGCTCTAATGAATTTTTGGAAAGGATTAAATAAATAAAACAACAATGTACTTTACAATTTATTATATTCATAAAATTAATGAAACACACATATCATATTAATAAATAATTTAATCAAGTAGATACTTTAAAACAGCAACCCCAACGTCTTCTTCAACGTGATTTCTAAGCACATATAGAGCATAATTTAAAGTAAAATGTATGCCTAAACTACAAAAATTTTACAGGTGAAAACGCGGGCTAAGATCTTCTTTCTTACGTTCAAAAGATGAAATATTTAATTTGTTTTGTGTACAGGGTAAAGACGTATACAGTATCTCTATAATAATTTAATTAGTACTTCTCTTATACTAATAGGTACTTATTAGCAATAACAATTGCACACTTACATCCAACATAATACAATTATTATCTAATTCAAAGCGAAATAAAAACTATAATTAAAACGCGCAATTAATTGTTCGAGAACTCATCAAGTTTTTATTACATTTTAAACGATTTGTTAACTGAAGTAGATACTAATACACGCAGAAACTGTGATTACAATTATTTATTTTTATTACCTACTAGCTCTCGCACAAACTATATATCTTCACGATTTGATAACATTTTTGCTCTAATCAAAACCCTACAGTCTATAATATTCCCCCTTTGCTTCCAAGAAAAAAGGTTCGATGCTCGACTTACGCTCAGGGACAACGGGTTTGTACACTAACAAACTGACTATATGTCTTCTACCTGTTATAGTACTTACAACAACGTATATATATAAGTACCTACATATAATATTATAATACTACTAAGTACTATAGCTTTCCACCCGCGGCTTCGTCCGCGTTTTCAAAGAAAAACCCGCATGGTTCCCGTTCCCGTGGGATTTTCGGGATAAAACCTATCCTTTGTGTTAATCCAAGATACCCTCTATATCTGTGCTAAATTTCATTGTAATCGGTTCAGTAGTATTTGCGTGAAAGAGTAACAAACATACACATACATCCGTCCTCACAAACTTTTGCATTTATAATATTAGTCGGAAAAGCATATTATCATTATTTACTTATTATATGGGGAATAGCGAGTGACTAATATTGGTTGATAATAGAATACAGATTGAGCGTACTAAAAGTGGTTTGTGATTCAAAAAAAAGATCAAAATTGTTTATTTGGAACAATAAAAAGTAAAAACACACATTACAAAAAATTATGAACGATGGCACCCATATAAGCTTAAATATGCTGTGCCACAGGTGCCAAGCCCGCCTTCATGCAGATATTTTTCCGATAAAACTTACCTACTTCTTCAGAATACTATTGCACTTTTTTTTATCTAGTAAACTAGCGCCCTCTAGCGTCTCAATATGGCAACACTGCGTTGAGCGAATGAATTTATTCACAGCATTGCATTGTTAAGTAATTGATCAATTATTGAGGCTAGTAACATTGTGTAAAGTATTTAATAGGGACACCTGACTGTAATCATTGTTGAGTCATTATGTCATCGATAGATATTGAAATTACTGTTATTTTATACATAATATTCATGACTACTTCCCTGTTGCGTTGCTCTTGTTGGAGAAACAAGAACACCTACATGATATACAATGAATATTAAATAAATCACACGTCGCAGGGATGACTGTTTGTTTGTTTTTCTAATTCAAAATCAAAACCTTTGAGACGATTTTCTCTCCTATGCTCGATAAATTGAGAATAGGAGGATTTGCGAGGAAATCGCTATGTATAAGACCGCCAAAATTATTAGGTTATGTTTTGGAGTAATAAAGTAATAAATAAAGAAGTTTTGAAATTTCTTCATTAATGGAGCCTGCAATTTTGCACTAATTAAGACTATTTTTTCATTAGATTCAGAACACAATTTATTATTTGAAAAACGACTCTTTAATAACATTTTCTAGTTATTATAAAACAAATTTATGTTTTGTGTTGATATTATTCGAAATATAATAATTAGTTTGGCTAAAGCACTAAGATAACAAATAAGTCGTGTAGTCTGCAGAGTTGTAGGTATTTTATAGACTTTCTTAGATCACATTACACGTGGAGTTTATCAAAGAAATATAAATAAATTTCTACATAATCCGATCATAATAATTTAATTAGCATAGTCACGGTGAATATCGCAATGCTTTTTTTTAGTACCTATATCAGACAAACTTGTAATTATGTAATACTGGTTTTCTTTTCCTCTGCTCCTATACATTTCCTATCCCTTTTCCAACCCCTCAAAGTTACTACAAACAAAAGCTTAGGTATACATATTAGTTACTAGCTTTCCGCCCGCGGCTTCGCCCGCATTTTCAAAGATAAACCCGCATAGTTCTCGTTCCCGTGGGATTACCGGGATAAAACCTATCCTATGTGTTAATCCAAGTTACCCTCTATATGTGTGCTAAAATTCATTGTAATCGGTTCAGTAGTTTTTGCGTGAAAGAGTAACAAACATCCATACAAACTTTCACATTTATAATATTAATAATTACCTATTCTCACCAGCTTTTTAAAAAAATCTGTTTAAACATACTTAACATCAAAATAGAGTTACTCTGCAATTATATTTGCTTCATGTTTAAAAGAATCTTACAAATATTTAAAGTGAATGGACGTATGTTTATTTTTATCGGGTCGTGAAATTTTGGAAAAACATGGCCTGGATTAGCAATAAGATTTTCAAGGTGAACACCGCGGCTTTTAGCTAAACTTTAATATTTATGGTATGTCAATTGAATTCGGTTTAAACAGTTCAAACAGCGTTTAAACGGTGTGACAATGATCGGGTTATCAACAGATTGATAGTGTAACAATCGACCGCACCTTACCGGACCTTGGTCGTCAAGGTTACAGTGAAACTTTCATTCAGCACTTCCTACATTTTTTCAAAATGAATTAATTATTTAGATAACATTATAAGGTCACGTGATTAGGGGTCAAGAACATATGGTTTGTGACACATACGGTCAAATATATGTGTAATATAATTTATAGCAAGCACGAATATGAATTTAAATAATGTGTTGAAATTTTTGTTTTTATTTTTATAGTGCATCTATTACATATAGGTAATATTGATTTGTCTGTTTGTTTTGTCAAAGATATTCATATGAAAGTAAGCTTATGCTATCCAGACATACCTACTATTACGTAATAAATTCATATAAAACATTTGACTCGGAAGTAAGTCCCTGGAGCAATTAGTTTTAAATTATATTTTCGTTGTATATTCCCAAAGGGTTCCCAAATCGCCAATTAAAATAATTAAAAAGCATGAATGGTTTTTCAAAAGCTGATTAAATTACAACCTCATTATTGCGAGGCAGACATTTGCAAAATCATTGTATTTCATTAATTACGCCATTTTGTTTTTCAAATATAGGATTGTTTAAGTATAAAAATGTGATAATTTTATAAATGCCGATGCGTGGGCTTACCGGAAAACTTATTTAGGTTGAATTATTGCGAATTTATAGCCCGGAAAATAGCTCTACCGTAGATAATGTAATGCTGTAAGTAAATAACAAGATTGTTTTCTGTATTTTATATTTTATATTATTATTGAAAATTTTAGAAGTCTTGTAATTCAGAGATGTCCACAAATAATAAGAGAAAAAAGTTTAATTCATTAAAACCGAATTGATTGAATGACAAAACAAAAACTAATGAAAATTTTGCTTTTCGAACAAAAAATATATCAAAAGAAAAAACTATGTCGCTTTATTATAACAGGCAAATCTAAATAAACCATCATCATCACCAAATTTGTTATTATGTTGAAATATAAGCTTCCTATAAAGATTTAGATTTATTACATATCTACTACGATTTTATGGCGCGACAAAGTGCACGTAGGCAGATTGCACATGTTTACAAACTTGTGATTCTTGATAATTTTCCCACGATTTTTTCCTTCACCAATAAGATGTGTTGTGTTATGTGTAAAGCGCGTCACACACGGTGACCCATCCTGTTACAAATGACCCACAAAATTTCGGGTCATTTGTAACAGGATGGCGGTTCTACAGGGGTCTTAGTACGCAATGCCAATAAGAAAAATGATGGTCAGAACGCTGATACCGGATACCTTAAGATACTATAATATAAAATATAACCGTATCTTAAGATAAAATATTATAGTATCTTCACCGTGTGTTACGCGCTTAAATGTAAATCATGCACTGTAATCACATATTGTGATAATCATAAGCTGAACATTTTGTTTGAATGCGCTCCGGAACTACTCGACCGATTTCGAAAATTATTTCAATGCTCGATATATACGTGATCTCTGAGTGAGTGAGAGCTATATAATATATGAACCACGTTCGAAGCCAAAGTACTACTAGTAGTAGCAAGGTAAGTAGTATTATAAATGCTATTTCAAATGTATATTTATAAAAAAACTAGCTGTGCTCCGCGGTTTTACCCACAGTGCTCAGCTCGTGTTGGTCTTAGCGAAATGATATATGTATAGCTAATAGCTTTCCTCGGTAAATGGGCTATCTAACACTAAAAGAATTTTTCAAATCGGACCAGTAGTTCTCGAGATTAGCGCGTTCAAACAAACAAACAAACTCTTCAGCTTTATAATACATATTAGTATACATAGATAACGATCCCATAGAGCGCGTGTTAAAATATCGTTGAACACGAGTTTATTCAATGTTTTGTGTTCACTTCACGCCTCAATAGCTCTCAACGGATATATTAAAACCTAAACACGACTTCAATAACTTCCAGAAACAGCTCGCGTGTGCTTTTATCTATTTGAGTGAACTTTTTCTGAAGCCCCTACTACGGTTGTCGATCTCACTAAATAGGTATCGAGTTTCGAGATTCGAGAAAATATGGTTGCGTTATTATGCAGTGTAAATAGCGGGTTATTTAAATTCTTTATTTGCATAAAACATGGTGTGGAGATGTTACAATTTTATACAGGAAGTCCATACATGTTATGCCATATAAATATTAGCATGCAAAATTTTGTATTTATGAATTCAAATTCAAAATATTTGCTGACTGTATGATTAGCAATGTTAAAATAACGTTGAATTTATTTAAATATTACATATACATATTGTTATGCTTAAAAATTATCTTATCGAAGACAAATGATAAAATTTGATTTATTTACACGGATATGTTTTTGTTTATTTATCTCTATGATTATTTTCATCTGATTTTCATCAATGAACGGCATGGCAAGGGCGCATCTAGTCATACTAATATTATAAATGCGTAAGTTTGTAATTTGTATGTTTTTTATTCCTTCAATAATCAATTGCTCATTGCTCATCACCGATTTCATGAAATTTGGCAAAGACAGAAAGAAGTTGCATTAACACACAGGATAGTTTTTATCCCGAAAATCCCACGGAAACGGGAACAATGAAAGGAACAAAGAAAGAAACCATTTATTCAAACACACACAACACACATATAAAATAGCATTGTAAATTATAAATCATAGGTAATAGAAAACATAAATTTAAGTGTGGTTGCATGCGCTAAAAAAGGAAGCCACTCAGGATACCTGAGGCATCAGCACTGATTTTCAGTGACCCCCTTACGACATCCAGATTGTCAGCTGCTTTACTGGATAATAATAATAAATAAGAACAAAGTAATAAATAAATATAATTCGTGGAGTACACAAATAAGATACCATAAAAATAACTACGCTAAAAATAACAATGCGGGTTTTCCTCCTCTCCTCCTCGAACGAAGCTGTGGGCGTAAAGCAAGTATTGTATAATTACTATTGGCTAATGACTGTGTTATTGGCATCAGTTTTTACAGCAATCGGAAGGCAATTAGCTTTATATATAAGTTTTTAGACTTAGGGCGTCTGTGCTTAGCTTCCGTTTCCTAATAACATGACCTAGAACAATGACAATATCACTTGTTACACAAATCATTGCTATTGCTTTGAGGAAACATGTCGTAATGGATTTATTCAAAACGGACGTTGGTATCGTGAAGGTACAATGGGAGCAAGGATGTTGGGAACAAAGAATATGTTTTAATAATTATAAGTTTATGTGGTTGTTTCGCTATCCTAAAGTTTTTAAGGGCGTGACATCGACGAACTATTATTAGGAACATTTATTCCATAATTTTTAGGACTAGGTACTTAATTTAAGAAGTCTTATATTGCATGCTATTTATATTAAAAACATCCTACCTGTTTTATTTCTAACTGTTCTCCTTTACAGAATATTTCCTGAAAGAAATTGCTTACTATAAAGCCTCCTGCTTTGCAGGTTCTTGGCACGCTTAATGAACAAATAGGTACCTATCTATTCCACTAGTTTTGTAGCCATTTCGGCGACATTGATTTTTTTCTAATACCATAAAATTGTTGCTATCTAATAAATTAATAATCTATATTTACATATAACAATGAGAGGATAATGTGTTTTTGTCAAAAAGTAATCTACTGATTTAACTTTAATAAAAGTTCTTAACCTAACATTTGGACTGTATTTTGATCTCGGGTCAACACGGGCGCAGTCGCTGTAAGTAGCTACTATCTATACAAAAGAGGGGTGAAATAATGAGCATATGGATTGAAGATTGTATTCCATCACCAAGAATAAAAAAACAAATGCTTTTTAAGGTAACATACAAAATTGGCTAATGCAACTAATTTCGTCGCGCCAAATTCCAAAGATTTTAAAACATTACAACCACAAAATACATTGAAATCTACTCGTATATATACGTAAAAACCCTACAATTCTCTACCTACAACCATAACACATTGAACTTAATAAAAAACACATAATTCATTTTAATTGGACGCTAATCGGCAAAAACTGTAACACACGTACGGGATAAAAATATCGACACGGCTATATACATCAAAATAGACGATAATTGGCGTTTACAAGGATAAGACATAACCAATGTAGAACCAATTAAAGTATTATATTATCTTAGGTATAACCAAGTATAGAGACAGCCTCTCGTAAATCTTTTAGCGGAAGTTCATACAATCCACAGACCGATAACAATTAAGCTATTAAGAGAGGTGATAATATTTGTTATTAGTTCTAATTACAGAATTCTTGAGACCTTCCATGTAATATAAACTATTGGGATACACGTGGCTTCACTCGAGTATATTTATTCTTCCTATTTGAAAGTTGAAGCTTTCATGTCTCAAAAGGGCCTGTATCTTTTCCATAGCATAATTTTCTATAATTCATTAAAATCAGCTTAACTGGTTTAAGGGTAAAGAATAGCGTAATAGATCTACAGACAGACAGACAGAAGTTACGTTTCGTAGAGGTAAAGTATTTAGAAACCGGAATATAACACATTCCTATACTTAGTTAATAGTTCATTAGATTGCTATCTTTAAATAAATGTTCACCAATTATGCGAGTTACTTAGAAAAACATTGCAGAAATTAAATTATCAACGCCTGATATGATAATCTTGTTCAACAACACTTCGGATAATTTCTGCGTGTTATTTTATCGAAATCATATTATGTGAGACGATTGCAAATCTACAGGTTAAGAGTTTGCTGAACAAAAACTATTAAATTACTAGCGGTCCGCCCCGGCTTCGCCCGTGGTACATATTTACGTTTTCTCTACATAAAAACCATCCTCGTACTTCAAGGAATATAATAAAAAAAGAATTATCGAAATCGGTTCAGCCGTTCTCGAGTTATGCGCTTACCAACACATTTTGCGATTCATTTTTATATATAAGACTAGCGGTCCGCCCCGGCTTCGCCCGTGGTACATATTTACGTTTTCTCTACATAAAAACCATCCTCGTACTTCAAGGAATATAATAAAAAAAGAATTATCGAAATCGGTTCAGCCGTTCTCGAGTTATGCGCTTACCAACACATTTTGCGATTCATTTTTATATATAAGATAAGATTTCTGTTAACACTTTTTTACCTGTTGAACACATTATACATATTTAATCTGTATTTCTTATCTAACATGATTATCCATTTTACTTATAATATTTTAAACAATGCATATTACCTATTTTTATGTCAATAAAGTTTTTCATGTCAATAATCGAAACTAATTGGAAGTTTGTTACGTTTTAACTCTTAACTAATCCGCGAATTTTAATAATTATTTTACCATTAAAAAGATTTTTGTTTAGCGAATGACATAATTATAGGTTATTTTTTGTTCCAGGTCAACCCGGGCGGTCCAGGATAAGCAGCTACATAGTACATATGTAATCTACAACGATAATTTGGAAATTGGAAATAGTCAGCTTTGAATTTTTTAAAGGTTTATTATATACCTGTAAAAAATCCTGTATATAGGTACTATAGGTAGTAGGGTTCGATAAGTCTCGTTTCAGCGTGACACAGAAACCTCATATTATTTATCATTATGTTCTTGGCCCTTCACCCAAATTATTTTAAAATTTCACAAACATCATGAATTTAACATTTCTTATAAAAAATCATATATTTCCTCATTATAAGGTCTGTTATAACATTAACTGCGCATTCAAATTGGGCGAAATTAAGAAATTTTCCGGCCACGGTAGGTACTTCATATCGTCGCGGAAAAGCCTTTTACAAATTTAAACCAACCTTTATTTCACCCCCTTTAGTTTTTAAGCTTTTCGAAAAATTCGTATATGGCTAAATCTAAAATGCCTTGTGTGCCTATAAAGGCATAGAGGTTCAATTTCATCAAAATCGAATAGAAAGTATTAGAGCTTATAATTATTAAGTTTGAACACCACACAAACTCTCCAACATACCTTATTCTATCCAATTCGTTTATAAAAACGTTACAATACAAAGAGTTAAAACAATTAATAAACGTTTAACTCTAGTAACTATATAAAATAACCTCTGACAATACATTGTCATGCAAAACTACAGAGGTCTACCTTCAGTACCTGTCACACGACTTATGGAAGGTCGCGAACTAATAAAAAATCTAACAATTGATTTATTACTATAAGTATTACTTTACTAAATTGCTATGTATGAAAAGGCAATATTAAATATGATATAAGGACCTTTGACTTGAGGGCTATAGAATTAATTAATGAATTCAAACTATTTTAAAATCTCAATAAGGTAATTAGGATAATCATCTAAGTCTATTGTAGTTTGAAATTGGCGACGGTATGGTTGGACGGTACGGTTGGGATGTATGAGAGAAAGTTTTCTAGGGATCGGTTCAGAAGTTTAACAGGTGAAATCTGTATTTATATATTTGAGAGCGTCTATTAATAATAAATTGTTTATATCTCAAAGCTTTCAGACAAAATTCAAAAGCTCAACATACAAAAATGACTTAAGCATTTTCCGCTACTCATACCAAACGAAACAAAAACCAAGTACCAATCCGTTGCAGTAAAAGCAATGAATAAGAAGACTGAATACACAAGAACCACGTTGAATATAATATTTGGTCTATCGCACTGCGGGGTCGCGCGCGTCATTAGGTAATCACTTCCCAGCCGTGTGAATTACCCGGTTAACTGCCCTCTATGAGTTAATAAAACCAACAAACAGATATACGCACTCTTCTTTATACACATTTTGTTTTTAGTGAATAAGAAACACGAGTAGACAGAGTACAATAAGGTATTTAGGAGGAAGATAATCAATTTCATCAATTTCATGATGATGTAGCCCAGTATGTTCCATCTGGTGATAAACTACCACGCTTCACCACTACCACGGTCAAGTCCAGGTTGGCGGAGGTCACATTTCAAACTTTTTGATTCTTCGACATGCCGCGCCGGTTACCTCACGATGTTTTCCTTCACCGTTCAAGAAGTGGTGATGTTATAAACAAAGGCGTACATTGATAAATCAATTTGTATCCTGCACTCCCGCCTGGTCTCGAACCCCTGACTTATCGATTTGTCCGAGGTTCTCACCACTGAGCTACCACTGCTTTTCTATTGCGAAAAATTCTATGGTCACCAATAAATATTTTTTAAAGCGCCTGCTACATTTATTAGAGCAAAATATATTATCCATGTCATGTCGCGCTAAAAACTGAACGTTTCAATAATCGTTTGAACTAATTATATGACAAGGAGGAAAGATTTTGTCGCTGCAACGATTTGATTTTTTGTTTGTTAGAAAATAATTCAGAAACAACTTGATAATTACAATTAAGTAACATTTAAAGACTATTTTAGCTCGAATGAAGCCGGGCCAATCTACAACAATAATAATTATTAGTATATAAGTAGGTTAGATAGATATACCTAATAAGTGTTACTACAAAAAGCATATAGTACATGTTTTTTTGTAGTTTCATATGGAATAAATGTTCCCGTAATATTTAACCCACTGGCCCACTTGGCTATATCATATACTCTCATACTCTGGTACTGAGAGAGTTTATTCTATTCTGGCAAACTAGGTAGGTCTTTGTTAAACAAACGTTGAAGAACATTTCCCACAAATCATTGCAAAAATTAAAAAAGCGTGTTTGCCGAACACACGTGTCAGAAGAATCACTTCAAAGATAAGAAAATCGTCGCCTTACTCTATGACGTGACGGTATTGCCATGACGCGATCTTAAAATTTTACTCTCAACGCACTTAAAGAAGTTTAACTTCAAAATAAATATACCTACATAAAATTTTGGTTTGCACACTGGTTACGCCCATGTGTGTTCGTCTGCTTTTCTATCTGCATGATAACAGCGTATCACGACGAAACTTGAATTCATACATATATTAAACTCAAGGTTCTATGTTCATAATATTCTTCCAATTTATTCACATTAAAATAAAAGAGGCGCAGGATAAAATTTTTGTTTGAATTTGTTTTTTATATGTTAACGGAAATGTATGTAATCCGTCATTGTATAAAATTCCTAGGAAATGTAATGTACTTAATTGCTAAAATCGCACGGAAATGTGTGAAATAAATTATTTTATACACATTTCCTAGGAAATCTATACATTTCCTAAATAGCAATTGGAAATGTAAAACATCTAAGATATTGGAAAGTACGCGGGACGAGGGGGGGAGGGCCGAAAATTCGTAATCAAAAATTTTTGGTTTGGATAAGGGGGTGGGTTAGGTTAGGTTCGTGTTTTTTAAAACTACATAGAAATAGGAGCCCCACGAGTGGGGCTCCTTTGGCTCGCGACCGTCTTTTTGTAGAATTTTGGAAAAAGACGAATTTCGGTATATTACAAAATGCCGGCCGTTTGTAATACGGCGCATTATACAATCCGACTGGGACGTGTACACGGGGACAGCGGGACGAGGGGACTGATGAATTTTAAATCTGTAATATCTTCGAAAATACATATTCACTTAAATCATACGGTGTAAAGGCCATATAGATCTATATTAAATGAACAATGTATTCAAGGTATTTAATTAATGAAATATTCCAGATTAAGATACTTACAAAGGACATTAAACATTACATACAAAAATATTGTTCTGCTGTTAAGAAAACGAATATTATGACTCCGAAGAATAGTCGACATGAAGGCAAAACTGGAATTTTAGATACTCAAACATTATTAATGTAAATGATCTTTTGTAGAATAATTTTATTCACGTTATACATTAAAATATGGAAAATTTTAAGGCGAGAGTTGGTAAAAAAAACATAATACAGGTTGTTTCTTAAAAAATAACTTGTTTAGCATCTTTTACAATCAAACGATTTTACATAATCGCTCAAATAATTAATTAAAGAACGTAGAGGTTCAAATAACCTAGCTTTTAATGCTCTAAGACCTAGCTTATCTTACTAATATTATACTTAAATGCGAAAGTTTGTGAGGATGTGTGTGTGCGTGTACATGTGTTTGTTACTCTTTCACGCAAATACTACTGAACCAATTACAATGAAATTTAGCACACATGTAGAGAGTAACTTGGATAAACACATAGGTTTTATCCCGGAAATCCCACGGGATCGGGAACTATGCGGGTTTTTATTTGAAAACGCGGGCGAAGCCGCGGGCGGAAAGCTAGTATGTATTTTATATATTCCTAGCTTTCAGCGGCTTCGCCCGCTTGATCTAACACTTAACAAAAAATTTACTAAATCCTTCCTCGAGAACCACAACCAGAAATTCCCCATCAACATTTGTTGCGTAATTTTAGAGCTAAAGCATATTGATACACAGACATTTGTTTAGTGCTATGCCCTATATTTTAGTGATGATCAACGAATAATATGCGAATGTCCAGAAATCTAGTTGCGACAAAAAAACATAGGAACTATATTATAAAATCTTCTCTAAAAAATCTGTGCGGATCAGCTGATCCGTACACGGTACAGTACAGCGTTTTCGCGCTTTTACATTCGAATACAGTCGAAGGGTGGTATGGTGGTGGTGGTCCAAAGGATTCAGAGATCAGTGCGCTCAAATAAACAAACTTTTAAGTTTTCTTAAGACCGTGCACGCGGTCCGTGCGCTGTTTGGCTCAAATATGTGATTTTTCAAACCAGATTATCCATCAACCACTTATCTTACAAACATGTGAATTATTAATAATTTTAGGAAATGTTATTGTCTATGTTGTTAGTTAAGAGTTTTTTTTCAATTAATAAAGTATTTGTGAATACCATCCAGATAACTGAGCCGACAATTACTTGATTTCACTTTTATAGTGTCAATTTCGAAGTTAAAATTATCTTGTCCCAAACAACAATAAAATAAATTAATAATACTTACTGGTTTTCGCTGCATACATTTATTCTGTATTAAAATATATTCATAAAATAGTTCTTGGAATATCATAAAAAAACTAGATTTTTAAATATTATAATGTCATAGTAAAGTGTTTTTGTGTGAGCTTTCAAGCGTCTGCCAGATTTAATAGTCCACGGAACGTGTCTAACGTTCAAACGTTATAACGTTGTTCTCACGTTAAACGTGTCTTTGCTGAATTTACGATATTCGATTACTGCGAATAATATTAACACACACTACATACACCCCCTTCTAAAATAAAAAAAAAGAATGATTTGCATAATTGACAAAAATTAGCAAACATTAACATTTGGGAGTCACAGTCAACTCAAATTTATATACCTATTACTAGCGTCCCGACTCCCGCCCCGGCTTCGCACGGGTGCAATGCTGATAATAAATACACTACAGAAAAACTGTGAACGTTGTACATATATAAAAAAGCGGCCCGCTCCGGCTTAGCACGGGTATAAAATAATATATAGCCTATAGCCATATAGATCTATATTAAATGAACAATGTATTCAAGGTATTTAATTGGTTAAGGATTAATGCTGTATTGGCTAAAATCGCTTCGAAAATTAGCCATTATTTGTCGTAAAAAGTAAATGACAAAAAAAAGTTATTGTGGGTTATCCATAAGAGATAGACATATATACCATCGCGGACTTTTCTGTAGACCTTTTCAATGTGTACAATACTTAGTACAATATTTTGATAAAACTCGTAGGGTTCAGCCTGCGTTTGCAATCTAAGCGGAAAAAATGTAACTATTTACGACATCACATTAGAAACCTCAAAAATAACAGTACTTCTCCACTATTTAGTGGATGTTATTATACATATAAACCTTCCTCTTGAATCACTCTATCTATTAAAAAAAACCGCATCAAAATCCGTTGCGTAGTTTCAAAGATTTAAGCGTACAAAGGGACATAGGGACAGAGAAAGCGACTTTGTTTTATACTATGTAGTGATGGGTTGTATGGGCGGACAATATCCTTTAAAATGATATCAGACTTTAATATCTTATATAACTTTGCATGCGAACAAATTATGACATGATTTGTAAATAGTTCTGTAAGTTACGAACACTTTTTGATGATTCCCAAAAACAAGAATTTCGTATTAGGTCACTTTCATTCTCAGCGTGCGATATGACTAGACAGTGCATAAAGAGAGGTAACCGAACGAAAGAACACGAGCAACCACCTGCAACCGAGACAGAAAGGTAAACGGGTGACCCTGAAAATTTTCCGGCGATATTTTCACTAAAGGTTTAAAATAGTCGCCGTTCCAAGGGGTGAGGAATTACTGTGGGAATTACATATACTGTTAGAGAAGATCGCCGACGCGGACGCTGCAGTTTCAGCGTATTGTGGATATGACGACGGCTGACCTCAATTCGGCGACTCATGTTATTTTAATTTAATTAAAAATTCATTCTATATTCGATCGTCAAGTAGATTAGAATATTTTTTAGATATAATATTTTATTGTAATTTTTTATTAATTAAAGTAAGTATTAGAAAGTTTTTGGTTTTTTTCCAATCTGTGGCTGTCGCATACTTATTTCACCTCAAAGATATTTTGTTTTATCGTTGTATATGATTATCATTGTTTACATTGGCTTATTTTCGTGTTCTCTCTTAGGGTTTCCTGATACCAGATAACAATCTACTATATAAAAAAAGAAGGATTTTCCTTCCTGACGCTATAACTCCAGAACTCACGAACCGATTTCCACGGTTCTGCATTCGTTGGAAAGGTCTCGGGTTCCGTGAGGCTTAAAGAAAAGAAAAGTTGTCTCTGGTGGCGAAACGGAGTTCGCCCGGTTTGCTAGTTGTAAATAAAAATGTATATATTATGTCAATTTTCCTGTTTGATTAAAAATTCGCATCTATAAACTATTGATATTAGATACAACCTTGAACCTGACGAACTAGTCTTCTTCTTCTAGGTATATAAGTAGACGATATTATGGCCGCTTCGCATTCAGTCGTGAATTGCCTTCAAAATGGCCTATCTCATATTCGCGTTTTTAGTGATTACATTATCATTATGTTATTATTTAATTACAAGGAAGTACGATTATTGGAAAAAACGGAATGTGCCTCATCTCGAGCCAACCACGTTTTTCGGGAATTACAAAGACTACCTCCTATTTAAGACATGGTTGCCGAAAGTAATCGATGATATTTGTAAAAAATTCCCAAATGAGCCGTACGTTGGTGCCTATTTCGGCACGGAACCCGCCCTCATCGTCAAGGATCCTGAATACCTGAAGCTTATTATGACGAAGGACTTCTATTACTTCAACAGCAGAGAGGTCAGAGACTTCACCGACAGTGAAATTATTACACAGAATATATTTTTCGAAAGCGGTGACAAATGGAAGATCCTCAGACAAAACTACACGCCGCTGTTCTCATCGGCTAAAATGAAGAAAATGTTCTATCTAATAGAAGAATGTGCAACAGTACTCGAAAAAATATTGGACGACGCACCAACTGTACCTAGCACCGAAGCAAGATATCTCATGGCCAGGTTCACCATAGACTGCATTGGATCTTGCGCTTTTGGGCTGAACACAGAATGCTTGACAGCCAACGACCCCAACAACCCCTTCCTTCATATTGGCAAAAAGATTTTCGAGATAAGCAACAACAGAGCTTTGAGAACCATTGGCCGTTCCCTGTGGCCGTCAGTGTTCTACAAGCTAGGTTTTACCGCTTTTCCCTCTGAAATCGGTGATTTCTTCTCAAAGCTGCTAGTGAACGTGTTCGAGCAGCGCAAGTACAAGGATTCGGGCAGACACGACTTCGTGGATCTGATGCTCAACTTGAAGCAAAACAAATATATAACCGGGGACAGTATTGCCAACGTAAAGGGCGATGACAAGAAAACTACCATGAAAGTTGATAACGCTCTCCTGTCTGCCCAGGCGACGGTGTTCTTCGCAGCGGGATACGAAACCTCTTCAGCCACCATGAGTTTCGCACTTTACGAATTAGCAAAGAACCCAGAGATTCAGGAGCGTGCCATTGCTGAAGTTGATGAATACTTTAAGAAAAATAACAAGTTATTCTATGAAAGTATTCATGAAACACCGTATATTCAGGCTACTATAAATGAAACTTTGCGCGTATACCCCATACTTGGTATGCTAACCAGGGAGGTGGTAGAAGACTACACGCTTCCCTCAGGACTCGTGTTGAACAAAGATCTGCGCGTCCACATCCCAGTGTATCACCTGCACAGAGATCCCAACAACTTCCCAGAGCCCGATACATTCCGCCCGGAGAGGTTCTTGGAGCCAGACACCATTAAGCCGTTCACTTATATGCCATTTGGAGAGGGACCTAGAATATGCTTGGGTAAGTGATATTGTACTATTTTTAAGTATTATAAAGAATCATAGATACATATTTGAAAAGGAATGATTCTCATAGATATTTTGTTTACTTTATGGTTGCAAGTTTATTGTTTTATTTATATTGTATACTAGCGGTCCGCCCCGGCTTCGCCCGTGGTACATATGAAAAATAGATGTTGGCCGATTCTCAGACTTACCCGACATGCACAGAAAATTTCATGAGAATCGGTCCACCCGTTTCGGAGGAGTATGCAGACTAACATTGTGACCCGAGAATTTTATATATAAGATTTCAAAATAATTGTTATTAAGAATAGATAGAAAATTACACTATGTTTGAGCTTCCATTAAAAGATAAACAGTAAAAGAACAAAATAAATAATAATAATATAATAGAAGAGAATACTCATTTCATTGAAGTATACTTAACTTAAAGTTTGCTTATTTGTTGTACCTAGATCTAATAAAATGTTCTTTGTTCCAGGTATGAGGTTCGCCAAGATGCAAATGACGGCTGGTCTTCTCACCGTTCTTAAGAAGTGCAGGGTGGAGTTGGCGGATGACATGCCAAAGACACTAGAATTCGACGCTCGTGCCCCCACCACGCAGACAGGTTCAGGCATTTATCTTAAATTCATCCCACGATCATACTAAGTAACTTACGACATAGTGAAAAAATGGTTTAAAAATAATCCAAAGTATCAATTCCTTGCAACCGGATTTAGTTTAATAATATTGGTCTCTTAAAAGCTATAAGTAGCATAAAAATCCTTTCCATTTAAGTATGGATTTTTAAAGTGAAACTTTTATTACATCGTCTCAAACTTTTTGGTCTGTGTAGCGCATGTCGCGTGACGGTCGAACCGTACGATAATTATCGTACAATACGATAATTTTGTGCCTAAGTTTCACTTTTACCGTGGTTTCATAAAACCACACAACATTTTTTTTTATTTACCTATGGCAAGTTTTATATCGTAGTCTTAAGGATATTATAAACATTTGTATAAGTCGTTGTAAGTTTTTTTTTTTGTAGAAAGTCGTTTAGTATTACCAGAGCGCCGAGACGAACGTCAAAACGCCAAGGGCCTGTAGACAAAGTAACAATTACAAAACGATAACGAAGTTAGAAATCGCAAAAATGTATGGGATTGACATACGCCGCGTTAGATCACGTGGTCTATCTAATGTCAATCCCATACATTTTTGCGATTTCTAACTTCGTTATCGTTTTGTAATTGTTACTTTGTCTAAGGCCCAAGGATAGAATCGAATACGCTATCGAAAGAAATTGACATAAGCGTACTGATATTGACGATATTTCGCTAAGGATTTGTTCACCCTGCCAACGACGAAGACGACCACAAACAAAATTTTCATCCAGTCGCAATTAAATAAAATTGTGCAAAACACAATTAAAAATGAAATATAAGAATTTCATTCAATTGTCATATTGGTGTTTGGAATTTTTTTTTTTGAGTTCAATGGATAAACAAACAGGTCTTAGGAGTACCAGAATGACGGGAGATTTTAATATTGATTTTGAACAAATTTCGGCAAGATTGGAATTTTAGTCGTGGTCGTCTTCGTCGTTGGTAGTGTGACCGAACCATTACCAAAATGTCAGGAGCTTATGTCAATAAATAGCGTTAGCAGTTTCTATTCCATGGCGTTACGTACGTATATATCTGTGGTCATAATTTCATCGCAGGGGCTTAGTTTCCTAACTGTATGTACGTATATATCCGTCAGCTGTGGCGTTATGTACGTTTGTATTGTTTGTCTTAAGGCCCTGAGGGCATAATAAAGTTGATAATGTAAAATTGTGGAAATGGCACCGTTCACCACTGTTGCTAGTGCCCACAGCACGAACCAACCTTCTTGCGAAAGCACCAATAGTACGAGCCATCCGCATAATAAATTAAGCGCACGAAAGAGCGGACTTATTTCATTTAATTATCCTATGAGTGAATTCTTGCGAATTCACTCATCAACAGATTAACTGCAATATCACCCGCAATTTTTCTATGTTTATGTTAAGTTATGTAGTTATGTAATTTTAAGTTAGTTAAGTTAATTTTGTAAAATAAAATTGTATCTGTGTCGCATTGGGCATTGTCTTGGGCATTGTCCTGTAATGACATGTGATGTTTTTGAAGTGAAAACTTCTTTAGCGGCGTTGGGTATAAAATCTTAAACTCGCGTCAGGACACGTGGCCTGATCGAAAAAGCGTAAGACGGATACCATTCCAAAATATCAAACATGCTGAACGTTAATAATCAAGTTTTCACTTCTGCCGGCACTCCTGGAGTGCAACCCGTCTTTTTTTTTAATAAATAAATAAATATTTTAATGCTTTACCCCCCTTACCACCAATGCAAATGCTCTATCGTAGATACTAGGTAATAGATGTATTTTATATTTTAACTAAATAGTTAATAATATGTAATAATCATCACTACATAGTATAAAACAAAGTCGCTTTCCCTGTCCCTATGTCCCTATGTCCCTTTGTACGCTTAAATCTTTGAAACTACGCAACGGATTTTGATGCGGTTTTTTTAAATAGATAGAGTGATTCAAGAGGAAGGTTTATATGTATAATAAGATCCATTAAGTAGTGGAGAAGTACTGTTATTTTTGAGTTTTCTAATGTGATGTCGTAAAAAATTACATTTATTCCGCTTACATTGCAAACGCAGGCTGAACCCTACGAGTTTTATCAAAATAATGTACTAAGTATTATACACATTGAAAAGGTCTACAGAAAAGTCCGCGATGGTATATGTCTAAGTATCTCTTATGGATAACCCACAATAACTTTTTTTTGTCATTTACTTTTTACGACAAATAATGGCTAATTTTCGAAGCGATTTTAACCAATACAGCATTAATCCTTAACCAATTAAATACCATGGATACATTGTTCATTTAATATAGATCTATATGGCCCTTTACACCGTATGATTTAAGTGAATATTTTCGAAGATATTACAGATTTAAAAATTGCAGGACATAGCGTTTGCGGCCGCCCGGCTATATATTTTATACCCGTGCGATGCCGGATGCCGGAGCGGGCCGCTATATTTTTATACCTATACAACGTTCACAATTTTTCTGTAGTGTATTTAGTATCAGCATTGCACCCGTGCGAAGCCGGGGCGGGTCGCTAGTAAGTAATATACTAATGCAAACACAAGTTCACTCACTTTCAATAAATTGTGTAACGTTTTGTGGATAAATATAAAAATGCAGATATTAATTATAAATACATTCAAAGAAATTGAAGTGATTATGATGTTTCAATACTTCTAAAACACGTTTAGATAAATAAATTTTAATAATGTTCAATCAATTTAACACAACGAAACGTAATTTTCATTTATTATTACCAATTTTTACCGTTCTCTGTAATGTGGGGACAATTTTACATCGATAAGTTACATAACTATTTTTTTTCCTTACTGTATTTTTATATATGCACTCTAGCACTCGACACGACGTATGCACTCTATCCGACTCGGATGGGCAGCGTTCGGGAAGTTACATAACATCTGTTCATCCAAAATCCCTCAGTGCCTGAAGACAAAAGTCTTCGAGCAATGTGTGTTGTTAGTGATGACATACGGTACAGAAACGTGGTCTCTAACCCTGGGCCTTGTGCACAAGCTCAGCTTCGCTCAACGTGCTATGGAAAGGGCTATGCTCGGAGTTTCCCTACGAGATCGAATCAGAAATGAGGAGATCCGTAGGAGAACCGGTGTCACCGACATAGCTCGCCGGATTAGCACGCTGAAGTGGCAATGGGCTGGGCACATAGCTCGCAGAATCGATGGCCGTTGGGGCAGAAAGGTTCTCGAATGGAGACCACGTACCTACTGGGCGACGAAGCGTGGGACGACCACCCACAAGATGGACAGACGACCCAGGGCTATTGTCCGAGTGGCAGGGAGCCGCTGGATGCAGGCCGCCGGTGACCGGTCGTGGTGGAAAACCCTGAGGGAGGCCTTTCTCCAGCAGTGGACGTCCCACGGCTGAAACGACGACTCTAGCACTCTATGCACAGTGACATATTAACATAAAACAAATTATTTTGTGACAATGGTCAGCGTTGGCCCAACAAACGATGGTCATTGTTTGCCGCCATAACGGCGGTCGGTGATTATGAAAACATCTACAATGACGGCCGATCATCTACCTTAGAGTCTCTCTACACTATCGCGATTACCTCTTCTCGCATAACTTATGAAGAGGTCCCATAAAGGTATTATAAAATAAAATGTCTATGTGATATAAAATTTAAAAAAATTACGGTTACTGTCACTGTTTCATCACAAGTGAATCTTGAGTTTGTCATATTTTTTAAACCTATCAAATGTCGTTTCAATGTAAAGCAGTGCCACAATGTACGTTTATATTCCTACACAATATACAGAATATACATACAGTAAGGAAACTTCATACAAAACGTTCAAAATGGCACACGCACACAAGCAAGCATGTTTACGAGAATCATAAGGGTATTCAGGGGGATCGATAGTAGCGGGTGACACATCCACAGATTTTGAATGACAAAGATACATTGTATAGAAAAGTGATGTCAATTACTTCACGTTAAATAAATATCGATTGTTTCAGTTTGTAGCCTAATTATATTTTTGGCTTCGGTATATTAGTGTCCCAAGCATTCTTTTAAAAAAATATTCAATCTACAGTGTTGACTTTCCTACGATTTTATTATATGTATTATAGATATTAAAATAACCATTACATAAATATGCATTTATTCGAAAAAATAATTACAAATTATTTACTGAAAAATACTTTCGTCTACTACGACTAATTCGGAATTTATTGTTAAATTATATAGTGTAAAATATTCTCAATCTTACGAACAGTTTTTTTAAGTAACTGATGATTATGTTTAATTCCTTGTAAATTATTTCAGCCTCTTTACAGTTTATGTGTTCACTTTTAAAGCAGCAACGAAAATGTTATGCATTTTCTCGACATATTGAACAAAATCTGGTGGTATAATTGGTATAGTTGAATTCAAGCAGCCGAATACTGCGCAATTAGTACGTGGCATTTTTAAAATGATCGCCGAAATCAACTTATCTACAAGCACGTGTTCAAATTAAACTGAAATAATATATTTCACGAAAATGTTAAAACATAAATACATACCTAAAAAATAGATATTAACTATAATTATTGTATTTTTATCGATACGTGACGTCACCACTTTGTCAAGCACTATTAGCCTGTCAGACTATTTTCTTTTTCATCCTAAAACAAAAAGGTGGAGGTTCTATGCTCGTTTAATAATAATTTTAATTTATTTCTGCTTATTTAACTTATTCAACGCACTTAAAGTTTCACTTCAAAATGTAATCACGTTCCTACTTGTGCAGATGAACGTGGTATCAAAACAAGCATTGTCATCATTATAAGCTATTTATTATATTATAATGTAAATAAGTGACTGATCATTGATATTCTCAAAGGCGAACAAAAATCTTTTGTTCCTTGGTGCCCATGCATCGAACGCAGTTGATAAAATTTATCGACAAAAGAAATCAATCAAAATAATCAACCGTCAATCTGTTACAATATAGGAAAAGATTAGGAAAATTAAAATATCTAATTTTTTAACAGTTATTTAATAATGTAGATAAGTATTGAATGATATATCAAATTGAACGTTTCATATTATGTACATATTAGTATAATTATAGAAGTCTATACTGTATACAAATATTGTATAGCTATTTTATGTTTTAGGCTTATTCGTCGAATAACGTATTAAACCACCATTTCAAAAATGTATTCTTTGCCCGTCTTTGACAGTTTACGAGTGACATTTTAATATTATCGTGTTAATTTATTGGGCGGATAAGTTTTAACCATGGATTGAAAAATCGCCGGGCCGATTTTGCAATGCTTGGATAAAACTTATCCATCCAATAAAGTACTACACGATAATATTAAAATGTCAAGTAAACTGTCAAATACGGGCAATTAGAATAAGTTTTTAAAATGGTAGTTTTATACATTATTCGACGAATAAGTTAAACCAAGGATTGAAAAATCAGCCATAAATAAATTATAATTAATTTAGTTGGGCTCTTGAAGTGGGAAGCTACTGACCACCTCCAACCAACTCCAATTTTAATGCATCTAAGCAAAAAAGCGTCGTGTTTTTCAACCGACTTCTACGAAAAAGAGGAGGTTCTTAATTTGACTGTATTTTTATTTTTTTACCTCGGAAATTAGAAACTTAGTTTTTTTTATATTTCCTTACTTTCTTATCGATGTATGACAAAAAGTTTCATTCATCTTTTTTCCTTAACAATTTCTTTTGACCCGCCCCTTAAAAGATCAAAATATCTTCAATAAACAGAACCTAAAGATAACCTTTTATGTCATATTTCTCATATTTGTCTGTATCTTGACCGCATATCACGTTATTACTATAGAATGTATTAAAACACAACTAAGCATGATTTGTGTAATATATTTCTAAACACATAATATTATAATTAAATTAAAAGATGCGTTTAATCTTTTATTTTATCGATATTCAGCATGAATACGTAGTGGTCATTTAAAAACTCGTTGTACTTTACACTTACTTACAACATTTTTACAAAAAAAATATGTGCGTGCACTAGTGTACACACGTAAGAAGTGACACTTCTTTATGACCTTTATTTTTTTAAAAATAATTTACTATATGCAACTTTACAGAAATAAATCACGCGTGGTAGGGATAAGAAAAAGATGGCGCGTAACGGGAAAGGCAAGAGTGAATAGGCTCTATCTAGGGAGGCATGCCCTTTCATAGACTGCATCACTACTTACCATCAGGTAATGGTGCAGTCAAATGCCTGGCTATTTCTAATAAAAAAAATATATATATGTCACGCGTAACGAAAAAATGTTACACTAAATTTTTTTCTTAACTAACTACCTCGATAAAGAAATTTCACTTCAAAAATCTAAAAAACATGCTTACATTAGATAAACTTCTAACAGGTGAGTACCTACATTTTGTTCACATATTTTTGTACGGCATTCTTTACCACCGATAGATCCATTAAAAATAATAAAAAAACGCACAGTGCCGTAAAAAAATTATGGTCCACAAAGTTGGAATTTATTTTTATTTTCCTACAATTGCCGTTCAATACTGCTTTTAATCCATTATTCCCCAACGCCGTACACAAATCATGGAGACGAGGGGAATAAATATCTACCTGTACTTTCGAATTCTCATCTGCACTCAGGTGGACATGCAGCATACAAGTGACGGCATAGTGCTGAATCTTATTATTTTATGCTCTTATATCGTTCTAGATAGGTCTGCACCTGGTGGTTCAAATGACCCATAACTTTTTCAACATGGGCCTGTAGTGCAATCCACTTCTTAAGGACATTGATAAGGTTTTAAAATCGTCAACAACAATTATTAATGCTTCAAATTGCATCGAAAGTATGACTTTGCTGTTCTGTCTTCGTTTCAAGCACCACTGAGCTGGTAATCGATATTTATTTATTTATGCTTTATTGTACATACATACCAGGGCAAACAAACTTAGACTATAATTTTATACAATAATAACACGGGCACATATGCACGAAAAGACGGCCTTATTGCTCAAGAGCAATCTCTTCCAGGCAACCCTGAGTATATATACTGAGCAAATATATTCATTTACTTATTGAGTATTTTTGTTACTTGCAATCTTTAAATTTAACCTTCAAGGCGATTTATTTAAAGATAACAAGGTGGGGCAGTGGGCGGACTGCACTCTGGTTACGCCCATGTGTGTTCGTCTGTTTTTCTATCTGTATGATAACAGCGTATCACGACGAAACTTGAATTCATACATATTTAACTCAAGGTTCTATGTTCATAATATTCGTCCAATTTATGCACTTTAAAATAAACGATGCGCTAAATAAAACTTTTGGTCGTCTTTTTTTTTAATATTCCAAATTGAATGAAAAATGAATTATATTTAATTCAAATTCAAAATTATATTTATTTGTGAAGTGAGAATATAAGAATGTAAAAATGGAAATTTCGACGTAGTTCAATGAAAAATTTTGAAACCTTCAATAGCTCTACATGAGCTCTACGAAAGATATGATCGAAAATTCTGAAGTTTGCGTTTATCCATCCGAAACTAATATAAATAATAAATAGGTACCTACCTACTTATACCTAGTTAATAGTAAAAAGTAAAAAAATATATATATATTATATATATAAAACTCAAAGGTGACTGATATAGTGATCACTGATCTATCAACGCACAGCCCAAACCACTGGACATATCGGGCTGAAATTTGGCATGCAGGTAGATATTAGGACGTAGGCCTCCGCTAAGAAAGGATTTCCCGAAATTCTTGCGGGAACGGGGAAAAACGTTGATGCACGTACAAAGTCGTGGGCGGAAGCTAGTTTAAAATACAGTTAAAAATAAAAATTAACTTCTTATTGTCATCTGATAAGTGAACAAAGTTTGAATTGAATCTGCTTCTTTAAAGTTGGTCAAAATATATACTAATTTTTTCGGTTACATACAAACACATAAGCATACAAACATACAAGTGAAGCTAATGGAAGCATATTACAACAGTCCTTGAATAAGTACCAATATTTTTCATATGCATGCAAGATATCTTTGCAGGTGGTAATCAACAATTACTTAACTATTAAATGGAAATTATTTTACCACAAAATATAGGTACCTACTAATTATTAAAGGTTAAATTTGCATGTGATATTTATCCATACTAATATTATAAATGCGAAAGTAACTCTGTCTGTCTGTCTGTTACTCAATCACGCCTAAACTACTGAACCAATTTGCATGAAATTTAGTATAGAGATATTTTGATACCCGAGAAAGGACATAGGATAGGTTTTATCCCGGAAATTCCACGGGAACGGGAACTATGCGGGTTTTTCTTTGACTGCGCGAGTGAAGCCGGGGTATACGGGGTATAATAAGAATAAATTATTATACCCCGTAATAAAGTTCAGTGGAAGCTGATAAAAAGATTATGAGTTTAGGTTACTTTTTCTTGTGATAAGAATAATATAAATAAAAAAATGCATAGATTTTTATATGTTTATCTAATCTAATACTACCTTAAGTTTTATTTTCCTTTGTTTATATTCGCAAAACATAATACACAACTTTTTGTAAATGCGTACATGCAAATATACAATCCTATCCTATCCTACTGGTCCTTCCTAATAGCACAGACTAATAATAATATACTACGTATACAACTAATAGGTATATAATATTATAAATGCGAAAGTTTGTGAGGATGGATGTGTGTATGTTTGTTATTCTTTCACGCAAATGCGACTGAACCGATTACAATGAAATTTAGCACACATATAGAGGGCAACTTGGATTAATACATAGGAACGGGAACTAGATAACTTGGGTTTTCTTTGAAAATATGGGCGAAGCCGCGGGCGGAAATCTAGTTATGAATATTTCCATAATTATTAAAAATCTGTTTTTCCGCATTACATATTATTATTACAACAAGCCACTTCAATAGTATAATTATTATCTTAGATAATATAATATAATAAAAGATAAGTTATCGGTTTACATAATACATTCCGACAAGCTACTTGCTAAAGACGGATTTTCCTGAATCCTTCCTCTTTTGGAGTCGCAAGTTGTGACTTATTTCTTCAATGCTTTTCTTACTTATTACTTAAACTACTTAGCTTTTTTCGAATACTTCTCTTAAAAATTAAAATTCATAACACTCATATTACTTGTTAGTCCGACTATTCCAATAGCCATAATTAAAAGCGTTTTTAAGCTATTGCATAGCTTCTATCGCGGGCCTTGAGCGCGGGGACCAATCGAGAAATTCCGTAACGAAAAAACCTCACGCTCCCCACTCCGACGGGCTCGAAAGTGTGGATTGAAGGCATGCTATGCAATAGCTTTACCGCGGCAGTCCCCGAGTGCCACACGTCTTTTTTTTTTTTGTATCACAAAATCTTACCCTATTCCAAGCAAGACGTATTCATTGATCCTTGATAGTAAAATACTTTTAATATCAATATAAAAATTTAATAGCTATTCTTATTTTTTCAATGTATTCAAACTTCAAAGTTCATCTTCTTCACCAAAACCTATGAGTATTTTTTCATATGCATTTTGGCTTTCGGCGCTCCTGCTCATGTTGTCTATAGTGACATTTTTATTCGTCCAATAGACTACAGGCCCATGTTGAAAAAATTATGGGTCATTTGACCCACCACCTGACCTATCTAGAATGATATAAGAGCATAAAATAATAAGATTCAGCACTATGACGTCACTCGTAAGCTGTCCACCTGAGTGCAGATGAGAATTCGAAAGTTCAGGTAGAGATTTTCTCCCCTTGTCTCCATGATTTTTGTACGGCGTTGCGGAATAATGGCTTAAAAGCAGTATAGAAATAGTATGACACAGATGCCGTACAAAAATGGTGGTCCACAAAGTCGGAATTTATTTTTATTTTTCGGCAGTTGCCGGGGTAAATTTGGTCATTTGATTTTGTACGGCATCTGTGTCATACTATTTCTATACTACTTTTAATCAATTATTCCGCAACGCCGTACAAAAATCTTGGAGACAAGGGGAGAAAATCTCTACCTGAACCTTCGAATTCTCATCTGCACTCAGGTGGACAGCTTACAAGTGACGTCATAGTGCTGAATCTTATTATTTTATGCTCTTATATCGTTCTAGATAGGTCACCTGGTGGGTCAAATGACCCATAATTTTTTCAACACGGGCCTGTAGTCTAAGCCGTTCGTACCATCTAATCATGGAATACAAATTCATATAACGGCCAATAATTCATTCCCTTGCTAATAATTTTAACTCAATAATGTGCCGAGTCATGCTGTGTTTTACATATGCGAAATATCAAAACATTCAAATAGTTATGTAACTTATTATAATCTCAATGTTTTTAAAATTCAATTCACAACATCATCATGACGAAGCAGTTTTATAATCTTTTACGTTTATATTTACAGGTTAATACACAGGTTTATATATTACTAGCTTTCCACCCGCAGCTTCGCCCGCGCAGTCAAAGAAAAACCCGCATAGTTCCCGTTCCCGTGGGATTTCCGGGATAAAACCTATCCTATTTCCCGGGATAAAAAGTAGCCTATGTCCTTTCTCGGGTATCAAAATATCTCTATACCAAATTTCATGCAAATTGGTTCAGTAGTTAAGGCGTGATTGAGTAACAGACAGACAGAGTTACTTTCGCATTTATAATATTAGTATGGATGTATACTTATTCTTATTAAAGGATCGGTATAATATTATGTGTATTTGGGATTTCTATACTAATATTAAAAAGAGGTAGAGTTTCGAACTTTTGTTAACGTTTATGGGATCTTGGAAAGCACTGATCCGATCATGAAAATTCTTTCTCTGATAGAAAGTTAGGTATAATATTGGCAACAAAGGATAAACAGGGTTACTTGTAAAACACCAGCAAACTCTCAGGACAAGATAGCTTAGATAGCAAAAGTCGTAGAACAAATGTTGTTACTTATGATGTTAGCTATCTTGTCCTGCGAGGTTGCTGGTGTTTTACAAGTAACCCTGTATATTTTTCTGGTTCAACTTGGTGAAGGGGAAGCAGTTATTAGTGTGTTTATTACCTGACATTTTATATTTTAAACTTACTAACAATGGTGATCGCAAACTTAACAGGTTGTAGTAAACTTAAATTTCAAAATAGTACAACAAAAAATATATTTTTTACCCTGTGCACGAATAAGGGTAGTGCTCCGTGTTATATTTTTTTAAAGTTGTAAGATTCGTTGTAATTTGCAAGTATACCTATTTATATAAAAATGATATAAAATAATCGACGGATATAACATAGCAGCTGCTTATATAAGATTGGAAATATTAGATAACAGATATTATTTTAAAAGATAATTCGGATTCCTTTTTTTCATATCATTGTTGACTATAGTAGAGCCCGCAGCTTCATTCACGCGGGTATTTACCCGCAAAATAATAATAAAAATAAAATAGGCTTTCCTAGTAAAGAGTAGTCCTAGTAAATTACTAATAATATAAGTTAAAAACTTCCCACATATATTTCATATATATTTTTAACATAAGGGTTTTACCTAAGGGTTTTACATTAACACAATGAGAATTTATATTGACTTACTAGCGGTCCGCCCCGGCTTCGCCCGTGGTACATATGAAAAATAGATGTTGGCCGATTCTCAGACTTACCCGATATGCACAGAAAATTTCATGAGAATCGGTCCACCCGTTTCGGAGGAGTATGCAGACTAACATTGTGACACGAGAATTTTATATATAAGACTAGTTAGTTAAAAGTATTATTTATAATATTTTCGCTCTCCGTTCTTAGTTTTAACTATATACTTATTAGAGCCTTATCTTATTTATTTTAATAAAGTTTTTTAAGTTGAATTTTCTCTCTATCTCTTATAAAAACATTGCAAAAATCAATGCATGTATATGTATAAAAGGAATGAATGAATGATGAATGAATGATGAATTTCCAGTGTTGGCGTATTAAAGAAATATAATATCTTCCTCGATTTACTGGTTACTGGTCTGGTTACATCGTTATAAAAACAAATTGACCTTGTGACCTTCTATATAAAAAAGTGTGCAGCTAATTCTTTTATATTTTATAGCTGCTCCGCGCACTCGGGGACTGCCGCGGTAAAGCTTTTGCATGCTATGCCTTCAAGCCACACCTCCGCGCCCGTCGGAGTAGGGAGTGTGAGGTTTTTTATGTTGCGGAATTTCCAAATTCGGTCCCCGCGCTCAAGGACCGCGATAGAAGCTATGCAATAGCTTAAAAATTAATGAAAATCTTTTCTGTATTAATCCTTTCAAAATAAACCAATAGAATATAAGTAGAGTGAACCATTTCTAAAGTTATCTTCTTCGCCTATTAGAAGTTTTCGGTCTGTTAGCTGTCAGTTGCCAGGGGAATAAATATGTTATTTATGTTTAAAATAATCACAACATATAATATTAACACCGGACATTACAACAGGAATAAAATAAAAGTGTTTTCTGGTCGCCTTATAGCTTAATAAATATACTGTTTCTTGACTGACCGGTTGTCTTGGTTGGTAGTGACCCTGCCTTCCAAGCAATTGGTCGTGGATTCGATTCCCACCCAGGGAAAATATTTGTGTGATGAACATAGATGTTTGCTCTATATCTGTGTGTTAATTATCTATATACCTAAGTATTTATTTAAAATTATATATATGTATGTTTATCAGCCACCTGGTTTCCATAACATAAGCGAAAGCTTAGTATGGGACCAGATTGTGCCGTGTGTGAAATTTGACCAGAAATATTTATATATATATAATATAATATATAATATGTATATAACTATACTTTGGAATATTTCGTGTGTCTTATAACAATCACCTCAAAGATATGTATTTTGTTTTATCGTTGTATATAATATGTTGTATATGATTATCATTGTTTACATTGGCTTATTTTCGTGTTCTCTCTTAGGGTTTCCTGATACCAGATAACAATTGTAAATAAAAATTATGTCAATTTTCCTGTTTGATAAAAAAATTGGCATCTATGACCTATTGATATTAGATACAACCTTGAACCTGACGAACTAGTCAGTAATAACCATGTAATAACTGTTTATTAATTATTGACATATTGTAAACAATCTCATATACATATAGAATATAGATATACACTTCGGAGTGTTTTGTAAGTGAATGTTATCTATAATGACTTGAGAAAAATTCACCAACGTAATAATCAAACTTAGTTCCCAACGCTCAATTAGGTACATGTTCTTCTATATAAGTAGACGATATGGCCGCTTCGCATTCAGTCGTGAATTGCCTTCAAAATGGCCTATCTCATAATCGCGTTTTTAGTGATTACATTATCATTATGTTATTATTTATTTACAAGGAAGTACGATTATTGGAAAAAACGGAATGTGCCTCATCTCGAGCCTACCACGTTTTTCGGGAATTACAAAGACTACCTCCTTTTGAAAACATATTTGCCAAAAGTAATCGGTGATATTTGTAAAAAATTCCCAAATGAGCCGTACGTTGGTGCCTATTTCGGCACGGAACCCGCCCTCATCGTCAAGGATCCTGATTACTTGAAGCTTATTATGATGAAGGACTTCTATTACTTCAACAGCAGAGAGATCAGAGACTTCACCAACAGTGAAATTATTACACAGAATATATTTTTCGAAAGCGGGGACAGATGGAAGATCCTCAGACAAAACTTCACGCCTCTGTTCTCTTCGGCTAAAATGAAGAAAATGTTCTATTTAATAGAAGAATGTGCAACAGTACTCGAAAAAATATTGGACGACGCATCAACTGTACCTAGCACCGAAGCAAGATATCTCATGTCCAGGTTCACCATAGACTGCATTGGATCTTGCGCTTTTGGGCTGAACACAGAATGCTTGAAAGCCAACGACCCCAGCAACCCCTTCCTTCATATAGGCAAAAAGATTTTCGAGATGAACAACATCAGAGCTTTGAGAACTATTGGCCGTGCCCTGTGGCCGTCAGTGTTCTACAAGCTAGGTTTCACCGCTTTTCCCTCTGAAATCGGTGATTTCTTCTCAAAGCTGCTAGTGAACGTGTTCGAGCAGCGCAAGTACAAGGATTCGGGCAGACACGACTTCGTGGATCTGATGCTCAGCTTGAAGCAAAACAAATATATAACCGGGGACAGTATTGCCAACATGAAGGGCGATGACAAGAAAACTACCATGAAAGTTGATAACGCTCTTCTGTGTGCCCAGGGGACGGTGTTCTTCGCAGCGGGATACGAAACCTCATCAGCCACCATGAGTTTCGCACTTTACGAATTAGCAAAGAACCCAGAGATTCAGGAGCGTGCCATTGCTGAAGTTGACGAATACTTTAAGAAAAATGACAAGTTATTCTATGAAAGCATTAATGAAACCCCGTATCTTCAGGCTATTATGAATGAAACTTTGCGCCTGTACCCTGTACTTGGTGTGCTAACCAGGGAGGTGGTAGAAGACTACACGCTTCCCTCAGGACTCGTGTTGAACAAGGATCTGCGCGTCCACATCCCAGTGTATCACCTGCACAGAGATCCTAACAACTTCCCAGAGCCCGATACATTCCGCCCGGAGAGGTTCTTGGAGCCAGACACCATTAAGCCGTTCACTTATATGCCATTTGGAGAGGGACCTAGAATATGCTTGGGTAAGTGATAGTGTACTATTTTTTCACTATTGTAAAGAATCATACGTGCATAATTGAAAAGGAATGATTCATTATTGTTGCAAGTTTATTGCTTTTAGTTATTTATATTGTAAATTTCAAAATGAATTAAAAGAAAAACAGTAAACACTTTCTCTCCGTCTATTATATTACATATAAATTATTTTGTTCTTTTATACACGCGTAAGTGTTTACTGTTTTTCTTTTAATTCATTTTAGTTTATTTTCATTTACCTACATTTTAATTTCGCTTTAGTTGACTTATTTGTTGAAGATCTAATAAAATGTTCTTTGTTCCAGGTATGAGGTTCGCCAAGATGCAAATGACGGCTGGTCTTCTCACCGTTCTTAAGAAGTGCAGGGTGGAGTTAGCGGATGATATGCCAAAGACACTAGAATTCGACGCTCGTGCCCCCACCACGCAGACAGGTTCAGGCATAAATCTTAAATTCATCCCACGATCATACTAAGTAATTTACGACATAGTGAAAAATGCTGTAAAATAATCCAAAGTAACGATAATTATTGTCGAGCCAATTTAATAGGCAACATTTGACGTCTATCAATTTTATCTTCATAGGGTGGTAACCTGCTTAAAAACATCGATTAAAGTATGATTAAAGTGAATTAATCGATACGGACTTGAAACATTTGTCAATCGAACTTGAAACACATGTCAATAATTTATGATCATTTTTTTGATTTTTATTCCCAAGTAATCAATGCATTCGATTCTAGATGTCAGATTTCGATTTTTAGAGTAACGTCTCTGGTAAGTAAAAAGAAAAAAGGTTTATTGACACAAAATTGTAGCGACGTCAGTTCTTTAAATCATAAATTGTTTATTATGTTTAGAATGGTTTATCAGTAAAATCAAATACTAAAATTACTTGTATCGGTCATTATTATTATAAATATGTAATCGTAATTGAAAAAAGTTAAGCAAATGTGCAGTTCTAACAAAACGAAATATCATGTTATTCTATGACGTCGTTACTAGGTTACGTTGTTGAATTTTGTTGAACTGTCAAATGTTGCCTATTAAAATGGCTCTACTATAGGCTTCAATTCCTTGCAACCGGACTTAGTTTAATAATATTGGTCTCAAAACCTAAGTAGCATAAAAATCCTTTCCATTTATGCATGGAAATTTTTTATTTACCTAAGACAAGTTTTATAACGTAGCCTTAAGGATAATAAACATTTGTATAAATCGTTGTAAGTTTTTATTTGTAGAAAGTCGTTTAGTATTATCAGGAAATAGCCACGAAGCGTTGAATTGTAAGACTTCGTTCAGTCAGACTTTATATTGTAAATATTGTAACTGCGAAAAACAAGATTTTTCCTAATTTCTGAGGGCATTATAAAGTAGATAATGTAAAATTGAATCATGGCTAGTGATTGTTTTAATAAATGTGATTGATATTATAATCAAATCTGTTTCTTTTAATGCTATTCCATTCACCTTACCAACAATGCAAATTCTCTATCGTAGATACTAGGTAATAGATGTATTTCATATTATAATTAATAATAGACTGAAGAGAGCCGACGTGCTCCCTAATTAAGACGAACTAAGGCACTGGCCTTAGATTCGCCCAATCGTCCACACATTTCTACCGATCTGCTTATAGTTTTTTCTGACTGATTGCAGATATGTAACATCAAAAAAAAAAAAAAAAATTATAATTAAATAGTTAAGTAATAATTATAAGTAATATACCAATGCAAACACAAGTTCACTCACTTTCAATAAATTGTGTAACGTATTGTGGATAAATATAAAAATGTGTGCTTGTACTAGTGTACACACGTAAGAAGTGAAACTTATTTATGACCTTATTTTTTCAAAAAAATAATTTACTATATGCAACTTTACAGAAATACGTCGAATCACGCGTGGTAGGGATAAGAAAAAGATGGTGCGTAACGGAAAAATGTCACGCGTAACGAAAAAATACACTAAATTTTTTTCCAACCCCGATAAAGTTTCACACTTCAAAAATGCAGATAAATTAATTATAAATACATTCAAAGAAATTGAAGTTAATTAAAATTTTATTATGAGTTTTTATAGGTACATATTACATTATTATTTTGTGATAAAAATAATTAAAAATATGTAGTAAATAATTATTTTAAAATAAGTAGGGCTTTTTGTTATGATTAAGTATCAAATCAACTATGTAAAATGCCAGATAAAATATAATCTGTAAATAAGATAAGGGCAACAATACAGTATTCAAAGTAAATAGCGTACCTCGCCCTTTCCCAGGGACTGTTTTGATCTTGTTTTGATAAATATAACATCGCTATAAAATACCCTAAAATTAAAGCAGTATGTAATAAATCACTTTTTTTTAATCTTGCGAGATAGAGTACAATCGAAGGTCATGTATGCCTTTGGTAAATAATATATATAATAATATAAATTTCAGGACAAATTACACACACGGTACGATGATCCCATACTAAGCTTTCGCTTGTGTTATGGAAACTAGATGGCTGATAAACATACATATATAATTTTAAATAAATACTTACATAGATAAGTAACACCCAGACACAGATTAAACATCTATGTTCATCACACAAATATTTGCCCCGGATGGGACCCGAATCGAACCCACGACCTCTGGCTTGGAAGGCAGGGCCACTACCAACCAAGCCAACCGGTTGGTCAGATATTAATTACAAATACATTGAAAGAAATTGAAGTAATTATGATGTTTCAATACTTCTAAAACACGTTTAGATAAATAAAAAAAGACGTGTGGCACTCATGCTATGCCTTCAAGCCACACCTCCGTGTCCGTCGGAGTGGGGAGCGTGAGGTTTTTCGTTACTAAATTTCTGGATTCGGTCCCCGCGCTCAAGGCCCGCGATAGAAGCTATATGCAATAGCTTAAAAAATACGGTTATTGTCACTGTTCTATCACAAGTGAATCTTGAGTTTTTCATATTTTTTAAACCTATCAAATGTCGTTTCAATGTAAAGCAGTGCGCTCTGCGGTTTCACCCGCGTTGCTCCGCTCCTGTTGGTCTTAGCGTGATGTGATATATAGCCTTCCACGATAAATGGGCTATCTAGAGAGAGATATATATATATACACCAAAAGAATTTTTCAAATCGGACCAGGGTTCCTGAGATTAGCGCGTTCAAACGAACAAACAAAATCTTCAGCTTTATTAGTATATGGATATAGTATAGATTACTATGAGTTTCTTAGAGAATAAACTACATGATATTGTTTTGGTTTTTCGAATTAATTTATTTTGTGAAAGAGTTCTGTAAATGCACTTGGGGGATGTTGATAACATCGCAACAGATATTTTAACAATGTCTTTGCTAATAATAATAATAGTCCTACATCGGCCGCAGACTGCACAGGGCTGTATCTGTGTATACAAATACAGCCCTGTATCTGTGTGTATCAGGATGTATAGTGCAGTCATGGGCAAGCAGTGGCTGGTCTGTCACAACACAGTTAAGTTCTCGAAGGGCCTACAAGCCATAGAAGGGATAACAATTACATACTTTAAAACATCACACAATCCATAACAACTTTTAAGCTTGCTCAAACTTTTAAGTAGTGCAATATTTAAAACCTGAAATATAAAAATCGTCTCTATCTTAATATTTAAAGTGTCGTCTCTGCATTTTCAGTCGCTTACGATGTTGGGTGATTTTTCACGATGCACCTGAACGAGAAATTTGATCATGAACTCATTGAGCCGTGCTATGTAGGTAGAAACTTGGCTATGAACGATAGCTTTTCCTGGAGTAGGTAGGTATCCAATATTTGAAAGTCATCAATATTTCTTAGATAACACTTTCAGCAGTACGTTCTTTTGTGTAATAACAGACTTACTGACCCAGAGATGTAAATAACAGTAGGTATTGATAGTAAGGTCGCGGAAGAATTCTAACAAATACCCGCGGCCCCATCACTAAAGCGGCTCGACGGAACACAGTGGGGTTTTAGTCGGTAAGAATCCGACATAACCCACGGCTCCTTCCCCGGGGGCCGTGGGTATCTTTGGAAGATTTCCCCACTATAAAAAAAAAGGTATTGATAGTAAAACATAATAGTTATATTTTTTTAACGTAGTCTCGTTACAATTTAAGACATACCTATCTCACAATATTTCTTAAAAAAGGCCCAACAATTCTTACAATTTACAAAGGAAATCGATTTTGCCAAGGTGGCTCATCATCACTTCATCTCATCGGTGTTTCATAAGTCACTTCGACTTATGTCTTACTTATGTTCTTACTGGTTATTCTCTGAAGAAAATGCTTTCTACTTGGTTTGTTAATTATTTATCTGAATCTAATCGACTCAAAAGCACTAAACAAAAACCTAGTTGAAAAGAAATATTTTTGTTGCTGTTATGCTATTTGCATAGCTTCTATCGCGGGCCTTGAGCGCGGGGACCGAATTGAGAAATTCCGTAACGAAAAACCTCACGCTCCCCACTCCGATAGCATGCAATAGCTTTACCGCGGCAGTCCCCGAGTGCCACACGTCTTTTTTTTTATTAAGAGTCTCCCGTAATCTTCTTAATTAATCTTGGTAACGAATGCCTGAAATAAAAGTTCATGTTTCCACCCATAATTATAACGTCTGTCAATATTTTATAGATGACGTTTTTAATGAAAGAAATGGTATAAAACATAATTTTTAACTTTATTTATTTAAATCTTCTACTAAGGTTCCCTATTCACTTACCTATACGATACCTCCTGCCCGATATAAAATTGAGATAAATCGTCATGTATAAACAATTAACACATTAAAAAATGTTGTGTGGTTTTATGAAACCACGGTAAAAGTGAAACTGTTCGAACGGTTCCGAACACTGCTTTGTGTAGCGCATGTCGCGTGATGGTCGGCTGCCGAGTAGGTATACCTACTCGGCAGCCGCGATGCACGCGACATGCGCTACACAGACCAAAAACACAGTATTACAATATTATTTAGGAAATAATGGTAATACTGTGCCAAAAAGTTTGAGACGATGTAATAAAAGTTTCACTTTAATAAACATGAATAAATCATTTTATTTTTCTCCTTTACTAAGTGTATGTATTTTATTTTCATTGGTGTATTTTCCTACCTCTTTTTCTAGGTGTTGTTGTGTGTACAGAAATTTGTGTATACCTTTGTGTAATATTTAAATTCCTAATGTTTAAATTATATTATTATAAAAGAATATCTCATAAATAAACATAGTATATTAAGGTGATGAATTAATTTTTCTAACATTTACGGCCCTTTTTAAACCTTCGTAATTTTTATATTATTAAAGTTGTCGTGATGAAAATTCTTGACAAGAAAGTTCAATAGTAACACAATACGTCTACCGTTTTAGAAACATGATTCCATGATATTTTCTCGATAGAAAAAAAATACAAAGTTCTCATTGTTATTTTTTTTTAATCTCTGGCATCTTCAAAATAACAAACGTAAAGTTACGACTTTTCGGATATTAACTATAAGACATACAACCTATACGTCTACCGATTTAGAATTTTGAAATATGCGATGGTTTTGAAATAAACAAGAAATACTTGAAATTAGCGCGCGACCAGCCAATATAGCGAGAGCCGCCCTGTACCTTCCTACCCCGATCGCTGCACGAGTCATTCCCGCTACGGCCGTCACACGGGGAACTTGTGTCGCTCGCGCAATCGTAACAAAGGGTGACAACACGATAAGACAAAATGAGACAAATGGGGACAATAAAGAAAATAAGAAGAAGAAACATAAAGGTTGGAGGAAAAAGAATGCTTACAATTGGAACAAATTAATGAAGTAAGTTGGTTTTATTTTAAATTTGATGATAATTGTAGTATAGACGATGTTTGATATGTACCCCTGTTTTAAGTACATAACGAATGTGTAAGATTTTTTTCATTTAGAGCATAGATAATCTTTTCAGAAATCCGGAATCCAGAAGGAAAATAAACCCACTGATTGTTCACAATGTGAACCCACTCCTTCGTAAGTACCTTTATTCAGTCAAAAATGTATGTTATCAACGCTCTACTGGTTTTATCGCATGATTCCATTTTTAGCAAAAAGCAACAAAGTGCAAAGAAATAAAAAATCATGGTGAACTTAGTGGAAATATGGTGGCCGTAATATGGAACAGGAGCTCATTGGAGTAGTATTATATTTAAAAAAATACGAAAAAATTTCAAGAATTACATTTCTTAGTAGGTGGTAGATAAGTATGTTGTATAAAGAATTTGATGTTGATATTTATTTCATTTATACTTACTACACCTGTGCGGGAAATTGCTTAGTACTAAAACAGGTTTATATTCATATTTACATAGTAATGTGAGTTTTCATTTCGAAAAATTTTGTGTAAGTATATTAAATTGAGTTCCTGGGTGATCTGGAAACACAATTGGGCCCGGAAGATGGCGCTGCAGTCACTCCTCCTAATCACATGAACCGATTTGGATGAATATTTGTGTGCACATTTCATTGTTGTGGGATGATTGGTTGATTCGTTTTCACATTAGCTAATATTATGTATTTTTGTTGTAAACTTAATTTAATGTTTATAATACATTATTATTGGTATAAATAAGCCAGTGTTCGTCTCACATTGCTGTACCTGCCTACCTACCCTACCAGGGCCTAACTTTGTTCTGGCTATTTTATTTTGATTTTTTGTAATGAATAATTACAATTATAATAGAGTGCAAAAAATAAATACATGCGTCAATATGTTTTGTGTTTTTTTTAAAACAATTTTTTTATTTAAAAAAATATCATTCCGACCGCGGCTTTGCCCACGTGGAATTAGGTTATATCGTGAATCCTGTTTTTTCCCACAGAAGTGTTCAGTTCGGATAAAAAGTATCCTATGTGTAAATCCAGGCAATTAGCTATATTTTATCAAAATTGGTAATGTAGTCTTGACGTGATTAAGTAACAACTAACAAAAAAATATACAAATTAACATCCAAAGTTTCGCATCAGTTTTACTGTATTAGTGATATCTTCCACTCTTGACTTTGACTGAGAAGAATTAGGGTTTATAACTTCTTTCAGAAATAGTACCTTTCATTTCTGGGCATGATGTAATATCTACGTCAGCATCAAATTCTATCTAAATCAATTCAGTAGTCCGCGTTATTGAGTACCATTTCATTTTTTTAGAGTAACAATATTTTTTGTTATTTTAAAGATTATTTATAACCTGTATTATTTTGTAATAAAGTAAACATTACGAAATGATAATAATTATTAATAATTTATTTATTTATTTATTTATATAAGGCACAGTTACAGGATATAATCCAAGAACATTTACATCAACTTACTAAATTAATAATGTCTAAGTAGTTGTTAAAAAGAAGATTATTTGTTTATAAGCAAGAAAATAAAACCAATAAATCAACAATTAAATAAATGTATGACAATATTATAACTGTATGACGACTCCATACATGTTTGTCCCGAGTCGGCCAGCGGCAGCGCGGCGAGTTTGCAAGAATGACTTCGCGCACACCCGCGTTCGCGATAGCGAGCTATTAGACTCCGCCCGCCAAGCAGTGGATTTTTTTTCGTGTATCGTCTTAAGTTACTTTTGATGTTCGCTTTACTGAAGCTTCTCTACTTATGTATAAAACAAAGTCGCTTTTTCCCTTTGTATGCTTAAATCTTTGAAACTACCCAACGGATTTTGATGCGGTTTTTTTTAATAGATAGAGTGATTCAAGATTTTATTGATTCACGGTTTTAGTAGATATCTACTTCTCTATATCTAATAAATTATATATATAATTTATTAGGTATTAGACAAAGCAGGCGAAGCCGCGGGCGGTTAGCTAGTTCTGCATATTGTGCCCATTCGGAGGAGTTTCTGAGGACTTCAAACACTGAGTCACTGAACTCCGTTTCGCCACCAGAGACACCTTTTCTTTGATATAAACCTCATGGAACCCGAGACCTTTCCAACGAATGCAAAACCGTGGAAATCGGTTCGTGCGTTCTGGAGTTATAGCACAGTATTACAATATGTTATAGTGTCAGGAAGGAAAACCCGATTTATTTTTATATAGTAGACAAAATTATATAATATGATTTGCCCTTCTATTATATAATTTTGTCGATCGATCGATCGATTCCCGGTTGTCTGGAAGAAATATTAGCTAAGTAAGCCGTTAAGACGATACACAAAAAAAAATCCACTGCTTGGCGGGCGGAGTCTAATAGCTCGCTATCGCGAACGCGGGTGTGCGCGGAGTCATTCTTGCAAACTCGCCGCGCTGCCGCTGGCCGACTCGGGACAAACATGTATGGAGTCGTCATACAGTTATAATATTGTTATACATTTATTCAATTGTTGATTTATTGGTTTTATTTTCTTGCTTATAAACAAATAATCTTCTTTCCAACAACTACTTAGACATTATTAATAATTATTATTATTTCGTAATGTTTACTTTATTACAAAATAATACAGGTTATAAATAATCTTTAAAATAACAAAAAATATTGTTACTCTGAAAAAATGAAATGGTAATCAATAACGCGGACTACTGAATTGATTTAGATAGAATTTGATGCTGACGTAGATATTACATCATGCCCAGAAATGAAAGGTACTATTTCTGAAAGAAGTTATAAACCCTAATTCTTCTCAGTCAAAGTCAAGAGTGGAAGATATCACTAATATAACTTTGGATGTTAATTTGTATATTTTTTTGTTAGTTGTTACTTAATCACGTCAAGACTACATTACCAATTTTGATAAAATATAGCTAATTGCCTGGATTTACACATAGGATACTTTTTATCCGAACTGAACACTTCTGTGGGATAAAACAGGATTCACGATATAACCTAATTCCAAGCGGGCAAAGCCGCGGTCGGAATGATATTTTATTAAATAGAAAAATTGTTTTAAAAAAAGCACAAAATATATTGACGCATGTATTTATTTTTTGCACTCTATTATAATTGTAATTATTCATTACAAATAATCAAAATAAAATAGCCAGAACAAAGTTAGGCCCTGGTAGGGTAGGTAGGCAGGTACAGCAATGTGAGACGAACACTGGCTTATTTATACCAATAATAATGTATTATAAACATTAAATTAAGTTTACAACAAAAATACATAATATTAGCTAATGTGAAAACGAATCAACCAATCATCCCACAACAATGAAATGTGCACACAAATATTCATCCAAATCGGTTCATGTGATTAGGAGGAGTGACTGCAGCGCCATCTTCTGGGCCCAATTGTGTTTCCAGATCACCCAGGAACTCAATTTAATATACTTACACAAAATTTTTCGAAATTAAAACTCACATTACTATGTAAATATGAATATAAACCTGTTTTAGTACTAAGCAATTTCCCGCACAGGTGTAGTAAGTATAAATGAAATAAATATCAACATAAAATTCTTTATACAACATACTTATCTACCACCTACTAAGAAATGTAATTCTTGAAATTTTTTCGTATTTTTTTTAAATATAATACTACTCCAATGAGCTCCTGTTCCATATCACGTCCGCCATACTTCCACTAAGTTCACCATGATTTTTTATTTCTTTGCACTTTGTTGCTTTTTGCTAAAAATGGAATCATGCGATAAAACCAGTAGAACGTTGATAACATACATTTTTGACTGAATAAAGGTACTTACGAAGGAGTGGGTTCACATTGTGAACAATCAGTGGGTTTATTTTCCTTCTGGATTCCGGATTTCTGAAAAGATTATCTATGCTATAAATGAAAAAAATCTTACACATTCGTTATGTACTTAAAACAGGGGTACATATCAAACATCGTCTATAATACAATTATCATCAAATTTAAAATAAAACCAACTTCTTCATTAATTTGTTCCAATTGTAAGCATTCTTTTTTCTCCAACCTTTATGTTTCTTCTTCTTATTTTCTTTATTGTCCCCATTTGTCTCATTTTGTCTTATCGTGTTGTCACCCTTTTTTACGATTGCGCGAGCGACACAAGTTCCCCGTGTGACGGCCGTAGCGGGAATGACTCGTGCAGCGATCGGGGTAGGAAGGTACAGGGCGGCTCTCGCTATATTGGCTGGTCGCGCGCTAATTTCAAGTATTTCTTGTTTATTTCAAAACCATCGCATATTTCAAAATTCTAAATCGGTAGACGTATAGGTTGTATATTTTATAGTTAATATCCAAAAAGTCGTAACTTTACGTTTGTTATTTTGAAGATGCCAGAGATTATAAAAAAATAACAATGAGAACTTTGTATTTTTTTTCTATTGAGAAAATATCATGGAATCATGTTTCTAAAACGGTAGACGTATGACAAGAAAGTTCAATAGTAACACATTACTATTGAACTTTCTTGTCAAGAATTTTCATCACGACAACTTTAATAATATAAAAATTACGAAGGTTTGAAAAGGGCCGTAAATGTTAGAAAAATTAATTCATCACCTTAATAAATATCTAATAGGTACCTACAAGAAAACAATTAAATCTCAGTGTAGTCTGCGTACAGTGAATTATAAATAAATGAATGATAATAAAATATATTTTTGGATTTTTATTACTGGAAAAAATTAATAGTAATTTCCAGTAGGAATATTCCTTTATTCCCGTCGACAATCCTTTTCTTATTTCTAACCCATAAAAAACTGGTAAAGGTTTTCTAGAGGCATATGTAACTCACAACGCTTTTGTAGAGTTACTTACACTACGACTACAAATTTTATATTTGTAGTCGTAGAGCCTACAAATATTCATAGCTGGTTGTGATCGCTAACCATCAGGCGGTATCTACTAGCTCGGGGACCCGCTCAATCAAATAGGTATACACCACAGACATGTATATATAAGTAGACAACGCAAGTACCGCGATCTGTATGAAAACCAAGCGTGTCATATTTTTTGTACTGACCTTGACGCGTTATGACGTCACGAGCGCTTTTTAGTGATGTTAATTTCATTTTACGCTAAATCGATTAGGCCGCCACTCGCGCGGCGATTCTAGTATCGTCCTATCCCATCGAAGTAAATCGAAAGAAATCAGATCAAACTAGATCTATGTCTAAGAGGTAGTCAAATAAATGAATCGTAATCGATTACTAAATCGATTCAAGACAGAAAAATGATAATTACCATAGACAGAGGGATGATAAAATAAAGTTTAAACCTTTTAATATTCTAACAAGTAAACTAATGTGTTTTAGCTTTTTCTTACATATGCCCATTGAGTTACCATGTACTACGTACTAGAGAGGCCATCGAAAGAAAGTAATGAAACTGTCAATCAATCAATCTTTATGTCCCGTTGCATCGATCCATTTTCCTTTTATGTTCGGGTTACTTGGAAAACTGAAAAAACAAACATAGTCTAAGCAATAAGGAGTTTTCTTAAAAAACTCCCAAGATGACACTTTAACTAATGGCGTCCATGTCATAATATTTATTTTTAGTACCTTTGTATTAAAATACTTAAAAGTTCTAGGTCAAGTCGTATTAAATGACAAAAAAAAATTATGCCTTTTTTTCTGAAAAATTGCTCCTTCAAATTATCATTTATCTGTTCGATTATAAAATCGATTAGAATCGAGAACTGTTGCATCAAATGAACATCACTAACCACAAAATTGGACAGAAAAATGAGAACAGAAAAATGAGAAGACGCTATTCATTGCTTGTTATCATACGACGCGATCTTTACCGTGCCAAGTAAAAGCCGCAATGTATTCCGAATCATTTCGTATGATTTGGTATCCGTGTTTGTCACGATCGTTTTCCACAGATATTCTTTATTTGATTTTAAAATAAATAGTGCATATTCTGATTAGAAAATTACTTACCGGTGGAAGGAAACATCTCTGCTAACTCGGCCACTCACAGCTGTGGAGTTTCTACAGTTTATAACGGCGTAATTCGGCATTTTACTTTATTCAGCTTCACGTCTTTCCTTGGCGAACTGCAAGCGCGGACTGAGTGTAGGCCAGCGTCAAGTAAGTTTCATAATCGTAGTTTGGACACGGGAAGTACATACACTCGCTTAGTCTATCTTGATATATGTCCGTGGTATACACACTTCGTGATGCCTCACATACCTATTGTTCTTTTAAAATTAAAACTGTTTTTCCTATTCCTTAATATACATATTTTTTTAATATTTAGAGTCTATTTTTTATAACAATCTCTTCAAAAAAGATTTGCAAAGTGCGCAAAAATTATGGAATAATTCAGATAAGTATATCGGTACTATTTCCTGTTTGCCTAGAATAAAAAAATTCATTACCTATGTACATTTTTCCGTTTGATTAAAAATTCGCATCTATGACCTATTGATATCGATTCAACTGATTACCTCTAACCTAACGCTATATTTTAAAAATGTCATGAAATATTGTAAACAATCGCATATACATTTTGAAATGTTTTTGTAAGTGAATGTTATCTGTAATGACTTGAGAAAAATGAATAACGTTTTAATCAAATTGTGTGTTCCGAACGTTCAATTAGGCTCCAAGTTGTCCTATATAAGTAGATGGCATGGCCGCCTCGCATTCAGTCGGTAGCTGCCTTCAAAATGGCCTTTCTTATAGTCGCGTCCTTCGTCACTATAATAATAACTTTATGTTACTATTTATTCACAAAAAAATACAATTATTGGAAAAAGCGCAATGTGCCCTATCTCGAGCCGACCACATTTTTTGGGAATTACAAAGATTATCTCCTTTTGAAAACATATTTGCCGCAAGTAATGAGTGATATTTGTAAAAAATTCCCGAAAGAACCGTACGTCGGGACATACTATGGAACGGAACCCGCCCTCGTCGTCAAGGATCCCGATTACATCAAACTTATTATGTTGAAGGACTTCTACTACTTCAATAGCAGGGAAGTCGGAGAATTCACCGACAACGAAGTTATTACGCGGAACATATTTTTCATTGGCGGAGATAGATGGAAAATACTCAGACAAAATTTCACGCCGCTCTTTTCGTCAGCTAAAATGAAGAAAATGTTCTATCTGATAGAAGAATGTTCCACAACTCTCGAAAAATTATTGGACCAGGCTACATCAGTACCGAGCACTGAAGCCAGGTTAATGATGTCCAGGTACACGATAGACTGCATTGGATCTTGCGCTTTTGGGCTGAACACAAAATGCTTGACAGATTCCAGGAACCCCTTCCTTAGTATTGGCCAAAAGATTTTCGAGATGTCCAGCAGCAGAGCATGGAGAAATATTGGCCGCGCTCTGTGGCCGTCGGTGTTCTACAAGTTAGGTCTGACCGCGTTTCCCGCTGAAATCAGTGACTTCTTCTCAAAGCTACTAGTGGACGTGTTCGAGCAGCGCGACTACAAGGACTCGGGCAGACACGACTTTGTTGATCTCATGCTCAGCTTGAAGCAAAACAAATATATAACCGGGGACAGTATTGCCAATATAAAGGGCGGTGACAAGAAAACTACTGTGGAAGTTGATAACGCTCTCCTGTGTGCTCAAGCCACGGTGTTCTTCGCTGCGGGATACGAAACCTCTTCGGGCACCTTGAGTTATCTGCTTTACGAATTAGCGAAGTATCCAGAAGTTCAAGAGCGTGCTATTGCTGAAGTAGACGAGTACTATAAGAAAAATAACAAGTTATTCTACGAATGTATTCATGAAACGCCATTTCTTCAGGCGTGTATAAACGAAACGCTGCGCCTCTACCCTGTGCTCGGGATGTTAACCAGAGAAGTGGTAGAAGACTACACGCTTCCCTCAGGACTCGTGTTGAACAAAGATATGCGCGTCCACATCCCAGTGTACCACCTGCACAGAGATCCCAACAACTTCCCCGAACCGGACACATTCCGCCCGGAGAGGTTTTTGGACCCAGAGAAGGATAATATTAAACCATTCACCTATATGCCATTTGGAGAAGGACCAAGAATATGTTTGGGTAAGTGACACTGTACTATTTCGTGAGAAGATAAAATCAAATATATAAGTAGCACTTAATATAGCAATAATTATATTATACTAATCCGTATTAATCATGGCGAATATTGATTGATAAGTAAATTGCAATGAATACATAGTTAAATAGATAATCTTAGGGTTTTTTTTACAATTAAAAAACATATTCCTGTTTTTGTCATTTTATAACAAATTTCAAAAAACTTATTATAAATTTCACATAAAAATGACTAACATCTAAACTTCTAAAAAATCGGTGCAATAAAATATGTTATATCTTTAACAATTAATGTTGTCTCAATTTAAATTTTTTTAACTAGGCAATATTTTTTTAACTAAACTAGGCTAATTTAGATTTTTTTAACTAGGCAATATTTCTTTGTATTTGATTATACGCGAGTATTATACATTTTAAAATTAAAGACTATGACGGAAATTGTGTGAAACATCGGGTCAATAAAATAATGTATAAGTCAGTTCTTTAAAGAAACGAATCTTCAATGGCGGCGCTTATCATTCCCTCTCGCTCACACACGGCCGTACGGTATGCAAAAAAAAAATGGAAAAATAAAATCACTAAAATGTATTTTATTTTCCCTATAATAGTTTTTATAATAAATTTACAATGACAATTATGCATTTGCGAAAGTAAATAATGTTCTATTGGAATTTGACAAAATATGTTCTTTGGGAAAAGTTGTTCAGTTTTATGGGCTTATTACAAGTATTATGGGGATTTTATTACATTCTGTATACGTAAATATGATAATTCATATAAATACACAAATACAATAACAAAAAAGTTTGTCAACAAACAATTTGAAATAATTAATAAAATAATTATCAATTTACGTTATTTTTATTTTCTTTTTTGCTGATCCTACCATCTGTCAAAGTCAGCTTTGGCCGCCATTGAAGATTCGTTTCTTTATTGAACTGACTAATATTTAAGTCGTATTTTAAATCCGTTCAAGTTTTTAATTTCAAAATATTATTTCCTCTGTTACATATAACTAAGATACTTGTATTGATTATTGGTTGAAAAACTAATAAAATATTTTTTCAGGAATGAGGTTCGCCAAGATGCAAATGACGGCTGGTCTTCTCACCGTTCTGAAGAAGTGCAGGGTTGAGTTAGCCGACCATACGCCCAAAACCCTTGTGTTCGACGCACGCCCCATCACCACACAAACAGCTACGGGCATTCATCTTAAATTTATTCCACGTCAATAAAAATATAATCCAAAATAATTAAGAGCCAATTTTGTGTAACCGAACATTTAAAATGTAAAATTAAAATTATTTTTAAAATGAAAAATATTTATATTATTTTTAAAATGTGAAATTGAAATTAGAGGTATAAAATACCCATTCATAATTTTATTTAGAGCTAGTTTTTAACTTATCATAAGGGTAATGAAAAACACATGTACAAATTGTTTTAAGTTTTAATTTTCCCTTAACATTAAGTAGATATATTATATACAACCATTTTATTGTAACTTGGTGCTTTGGTGTATGTCTGGTAATGTAAAATTAACACAAGTTTTTGAAATAAATGTAAATGCTATTATAATAAATCTGTATATTTTATAACTATACCTACCCTAATTCATTTCCCCAATTTAATAATAATATGGATAGGAGATATTGAAATAAATTAGTAAAACCTTAATGTACACGTACAGTTTACCGGTCGTTGATAAGTGTACAAAGTTTGAATCAAATCTGTAAGTTTAAAGCGTATCAAAATCTCATCAAAAAGAGTCGGTTACATATAAACATACAAGTAAACAAAAATTACAGATGAAGCTAAGCAGTATTAAAATAGGCATGTTAAAGGTGCCGTAGCTTAATGCGACTTGCTCTACTACTGAACTGGCTCTATCGAAAATTTTTATAAAACGTCCTTATATGAGAGAATAAATAAAATCTTTTAAAACACTAAATTACATTCGTTGTTTTTTTAACTATTTTTCTTATAATAAAAGATATATGGTATTGAAACTAATCATAGCGAGAAATTCATGTGAAATGCCAGGGAAAATGTAAATTTGGTGCACAGAAAGAGACCAGACTATGATTCTAAGCTTTTGCTCTCTGTTTAAAGTCGCGTTTAATTAACTGTGATAAAAGAAGTAACAAATATCCATTTTTCCATCCTCACAAACATTTATTATTACGATTTGTGTTGTTGTAGGTACGCTAGGTAGTATATTATATTTATTCAATAATTATTACTTATGTAGAAACTATTAACCGCACGCAATTTAAACGTCATAAGTCATAATGTACCATGGTGCCCTAAAAATTTCCATTAATTTAATTTGTTTCTACAAAAAGTAAAACGTTTTGTCTCGTCTTATAATCTGTCAAATTGTAAATTGTAGCCCCCATCGCAAATTGGTCAATTATTTGTTACGAGCTGAAAAATTTGTAGAGTACTTAGAAAAGCGTATCATTAGGACATAATGATAATAACATACGTAGTATTGTGATCGTCAGCTTCATCTCTCGGTAGGTTGAACTGTAGTGACCTTCCAAGTACGTACAATACGTTATTACAATTAAGAATTCTTTGGTACAGGCATCAGCGTAAGTTATGGTGCATTTACATATTCGTGCGATTAGCGAGGTGAATTACGAGCACGCAAGTGTAAATACTCGATATTCACTTTGTGAAGTGTGTGTGAGTGGTTTTTGACGCGTTTTAATAAAAGCTTCACCTATATTTTTAAAGTGAAACTTTTATTACATCGTCTCAAACTTTTTGGTCTGTGTAGCGCATGTCGCGTGACGGTCGAACCGTACGATAATTATCGTACAAATACGATAATTTTGTGCCTAAGTTTCACTTTTACCGTAGTTTCATAAAACCACACAAATTTTTTTTATGTATCTGACATCTTTCCTTCACCTTTCGACTCGATTTTGGCTACTTAAAACGGACAAATTTAATTCAAACTATGTACACAGGACACTTATCTAGGATCAGGGACAAAATATACAAGAGATTATTTTATAAAAGTATTTGTGCGCTTTGCTTAACAACTTATGGGGTTACATATGGGGTGTCATGGCCATATAACACCTTTTGGCCAAAGCCAACCTCACCTGCTCGTGGTGCACCCTGCTGGTCTACAAACGAGGCTCTGGCGATTAGTTTAGAGTGGTAGAACTACAGCTGCATACAGTCTCTGTATGTAGCACGAACGGGCTGTAGTTCGTCCGGGGCAGGACCACTACCTCACAGGAAACCGGCGTGAAGCATTAATTTGCGTTTCGCATAGGGTGAGTGAGGAATCCGGTAGCCCATTCCCCCCCCCCTCCCTTTAAGCATCATGGCAGCGGTTTTTAACAGAAATTTACCCCAGGAGGGTACCAGCTCCATTGATGCTGGAGAATCCCTCCCTGAACAATCTTGTTCGGGCCGCCCTACGTATTCTGGGGAGGGCAAAATACCGCTCGTTACCTCCTCACCAGGCAAAAAGAGCAGAAAGACCAGCGCACCCCTTTCCACGCTCCGCGTTAACTTTTGCAATATCAGGGGTATTCATTCTAACATCAACGCCGTGCATTACCACCTCGAAACGGCGAAGCCGGCCTTACTGTTTCTAACCGAAACTCAGATATCTTCACCGTCTGATGTATCATACCTTAGTTACCCAGGCTTTAGCTTGGAGCACAATTTTCTACCCCGCGCTGGTGTATGCGCTTACATCCGGGAAGATATCTGCTTTCGTCGCCTTGGTCATCTTGAAGGTAGGGACCTTTCCATCCTTTGGCTACGTGTGGAATGCGACGACCACCCGCGCATCTATGCGTGCCTCTATAGGTCCCATAGCGGAAACGACGAATCGGACCGACTCTTTGAGCACATTCAGTCGTCGGTTGACTCCGTGCTTAATCAGACTCCTGCTGCAGAAATTGTTGTCCTTGGTGACTTTAATGCTCATCATGCTGAATTTCTCAAGTCACGAACAACCGACCACGCAGGTAGATCTGTACACGACTTCGCTCTTGCCTATAACCTCACTCAATTGGTATCATCGCCCACGCGAATTCCCGATATTGAGGACCATACGCCTTCTTTGTTGGACCTTCTGCTGACTTCCCATCCGGAGGGCTACCAGGTAAATGTCGATGCTCCTATGGGCTCTTCCGACCACTGCCTAGTCCGGAGTTCAGTGCCAATCTTGCGCCTACCTCGGCCTCCACGTGCAGGCCACCGTCGCGTTTGGCACTATAAGTCTGCAGATTGGGATGGGATGCGTACTTTCTTCTCATCATATCCCTGGAGTCGAGTTTGTTTCTCCGCGAATGATCCTAGTGCGTGTGCTGACTCTGTCGCCGATGTGGTGCTTCAGGGAATGGAGCTCTTTGTTCCAAACTCCGTTGTTCCCGTGGGCGGCAAGTCCCAGCCTTGGTTTGGTCGCTCTTGCAAATCGGCATCTCGCCGTAAACAAGATTGCTACCAGGCCTGGGCCAATGCACTCGCATCTAGTGATCCAAACGCCCGTACATTGAAAAGAGAATTAAACTCGGCCTCTAGGTCCTTCAAGAAGGCTATTGCAAGAGCGAAGGCAGAGCACATTGCTAAGCTTGGCGAAAAACTTGCCCTACTTCCTTCGGGAACTCGAGCCTTTTGGGCCCTCGCTAAAGCTGTGCAAGGGAATTTTTGTCAGCCGTCCTTACCATCTCTGCGCATGGAGAATGACTCGTTAGCCCACACAGCAAAAGAGAAAGCCGACCTTCTTGGCTCTCTCTTCGCTGCTAATTCGACGTTGGACGACACAGGGTACTTACCACCTACCATTCCACGATGTGATGCATCTATGCCCGACATTCGTTTCAGTCAGAGAGCAGTGCGTAAAGCACTCCTTTCCCTGGACGTCCATAAGTCAAGTGGCCCTGACGGTATTCCTCCCATAGTGCTTAAGATGTGCGCACCTGAATTGGCTCCGGTTCTCACGCGACTTTTCCGGCACTCCTACTCTACTGGCGTTGTCCCGAACTCATGGAAGACAGCTTTAGTGCATCCTATCCCGAAAAAGGGCGATCGCTCAGACCCGTCCAATTATCGACCCATAGCTATCATTTCTTTGCTCTCCAAGATAATGGAATCCATTATCAATCGCCAGTTGCTCAAGTATCTGGAGGAGCACCAGCTGATCTGTGACCGTCAGTATGGATTCCGTCACGGACGATCGGCTGGTGATCTTCTAGTATATTTAACACATCGTTGGGCGGAGGCGATTGAGAGCAAGGGTGAAGCGTTGGCGGTCAGCTTGGACATAGCGAAAGCCTTTGATCGGGTCTGGCACAAAGCGCTTCTTTCGAAGCTTTCTTCCTATGGGCTTCCCGAGAAATTTTGCCGATGGGTCACCAGTTTTCTCACTGAGCGTAGTATGACAGTCGTGGTCGACGGTTCATGCTCCGAACCTAAGCTCGTGAATGCTGGTGTACCTCAGGGCTGCGTTCTGTCTCCCACACTGTTTCTTCTGCATATCAATGATTTGCTGCGCGTTAGCAGCATTCATTGCTATGCAGACGACAGTACGTGTGATGCAGTTTATGCCGGCTGCAGCAATATTTCTCGGGATCGCGTCATTGAGTGCCGGAACAATCTTGTGTCCGTAATCGAAACTTCCTTAGATGAAGTCTCGAATTGGGGTCGAATTAACCTGGTCCAATTTAACCCCAATAAGACACAAGTCTGCGCATTTACCGCTAAGAAGAATCCCTTTATCGCGACTCCCGTTTTCCAAAGTACTCCTCTAAAAGCCACAGCCAGTATCGGAATTCTTGGACTCGAAATCTCGAGTGATGTGCAGTTCTCTTGTCATCTGGAAGGTAAAGCTAAGTTAGCTTCGCAGAAACTAGGTGTACTCTGTAGAGCGGGGCAGTATTTCACTCCGAGCCATCGCCTTAACCTTTATAAGGCGCAAGTCAGGCCGCATATGGAATACTGCTCCCATCTCTGGGCCGGTGCACCTCAACAGTATCTCCTTCCATTTGACCGAATTCAACGGAGAGCTGTGCGACTCGTTGGCGAGCCAAGTCTAACCGATCGGCTTGATTCTTTGGCATTGCGTAGAGAAGTCGCTTCCTTATGCGTTTTCTACCGCATTTATCATGGGGAGTGCTCTGAAGAACTGTTTGGTGCACTGCCTGCTGCTGAATTCCACCATCGTACGGCACGTCATAAGCTGAAATTCCACCCATACCATCTGGACAGCTGGCGATCAACAACTGTTCGCTTTAGAAGAAGTTTTTTGCCTCGTGCTACCGAAATTTGGAATCAGCTCCCGCGGGCAGTGTTTCCAATGAGTTACGATTTGGGGACCTTTAAGAAAAGAGCGTACACCTTCCTTAAAGGCCGGCAACACACTCGCCATACCCCTGGTATTGTGGGTGCAAGTGGGCGACGATGATCATTTACCATCAGATGACTCGTCTGCTCGTTTGCCTGCTCTTCACATTAAAAAAAAAAAAAAAAAAAAAAAAAAACTTAGGGCATAAAGTAACCAATTTTTGCACTCCTAATAGTTCATTTACATATATCATGAATTCGTTAGATAATTTTAGTTTTAAGGAAAATAGTATTGTTATTATATTATACGGAGATAGTTTTAATTTAAAAAAACATGACATTGATATAGGATTTCAAAAAATGTTGAAAATTAGTAGTGAGACAAAATGCAAATTTATGTTGTGTACATTGCCATATTTGCCTGGTTTGACACAAAATCAAAACAAGTTTATCTATAATATCAATTTAAAATTATATAATTTAACAAATCATCATAGTGATGCATTTATATATTTTGACATAAATTCTTGTATAAAATCTTTTTGTTTGACAAAGAATACAGTGTATCTGCCATCTAGATATAAGAGAGAACTTGCTATGTTAATAGCATATAAAATTATTAACCAGTCTGATACATGTTCAGTAGCAGACCATCGATCTACTATAATTTTATGTAGTAGTAATTATATACATCAACCTAGGTTAAGTGTTGATAGACAAACTAGCCCTAAGCTAGATTTAAACTAGTATGTAAGACAACAGCTAAGCAGCCTTTTTCCATTGTACATCAAAATATTCAAGGCTTGGCTAGCAAATTATTAGAAATAGAATTATTTTTAAATCATAATAGAATTAAAATATTTTGTGTAACAGAACATTGGCTTAAACAATGTCAGTTGTTAATAAATATTGATAATTATAAATTAAAAAGTATATACTTTAGGACAAATGCTATTCATGGAGGTTCTCTTATTTTTGTACACAATAGTTTAAAATGCAAGGAACGAACTGACATTGTTAGCCTTTCTGTAGAACGCACCATTGAACTGTCCTGTGTTGAGCTTGAGCGTTACATTATTGTTTGCGTATACAGACCTCCTTCCAGTGACTATAATTTGTTTGAGACAGTCATGGAAGAAATATTAAAGCGTTTAGGCAGGAGTAAAAAGAAGGTAATAGTATGTGGTGATTTTAATATTGATTTACTTTCACACACACAAACGGCAACACGAATAGTTAATTTGTTTCATTCATTTAATCTGTATAAACTTTTTGATGAGCCTACACGAATAACACCTACTTCTGCAACTTGTATTGATAATATATACTGTGATTGCAAATGTTTAGAAAAATATATTCTCAACACGCTAACTTCGGATCACTGTGGCCAGAAAGTAGTTTTTGAATGGGATTGCATACCTACATTTAAAAGAATTAATGTTAGGCCTATAACTAGAAAAGGCATTCATACATTTAGAAATAATATTGATAATAAACTACCTGACCTGAATAATCAATCCTTTCATAAAAATCCTTGTGAAATGTTTACAAATCTTTTTAAGTTCATTCATAGTGAATATGAAAAAATATTTAAAATTAAATCTTTAACTATTACCAAGGATTTACCATTCAGCCAATGGGCAACTCCTAGTATACACAGATGCAGGAACGTTCTTTACGAGTTATATGGTATGAAACAATATAACAAAGACTTATCATTTCTTAGTTATGTTAGAAATTATTCAAAAACATTTAAAAAAGTTTGTTTCACCGCCAAGAGTTTGTATATCAGAGACAAAATACGCAACTCTGACAATAAAGTTAAAACGGTTTGGACAATTATTAATGGTGAATTGGGCAAAATCCGATCAAACGATAGTACCATAAAACTTGTCAACTCTGGTAGGGTCATTGACAAAAGTGCTGATGTTGCGCTTGCTTTTGAAGATTTCTTTAGTAGTGTCCCTGCTAGTTTAACTAAGAATTTAAATTCGTCTTCAGCGCTTGCAGAGTCTTTATTGAGGGATCACGTTGCTGAGTGTAACAAATTATTTGAATTGCGACACGTGACTGCTGATGAAATTGTTAAAACTTTTAAAACATTAAATTTAAAAAAAACATGTGATCTCTGGGGTATGTCTGTAAATTTAGTAAATAATATCATAGAAAACATTGCCAATCAACTAGCGTTTATATTTAATCAGTGTTGCGACTGTGGTATTTTCCCTGATTTACTAAAGTTTAGCAAAGTTATTCCTTTATTTAAAAGTGGTGACCAAGAAGACAGTAATAACTATAGGCCAATTTCCATATTACCAACTTTGAGCAAAGTCTTCGAGAAACTAATTTTAAACCAATTAAATAGTCATTTTGCATCAAATGGTTTACTGCACGCCAAACAGTATGGTTTCACAAAGGGGCGCTCTACCACTGATGCCGGAGTAGCTCTTTTATCACATATATACAAAGCATGGGAAAATTCAAAGAATGCTTTGGGGATATTCTGCGACCTTTCTAAGGCTTTCGACTGTGTAGAACATTCCACTCTATTACGGAAACTAAATTTTTATGGTATCAAAGGTTTAGCTCAGGATCTCATAGCTTCATATCTTCAGAACAGGGTACAAACCGTTGTCGTTAATGGAGAGAAATCTCGCGGTGCGCCGATTAACATAGGTGTTCCGCAGGGATCTATCTTAGGACCGTTTTTGTTCTTAGTGTATATTAATGACCTACCTTATTATTTGCAGGATATGTGTGAAATAGTACTGTTTGCAGATGACACCTCATTAATTTTTAATGTGGATAGACATGACACAAATGTTGACGAAGTAAACTCTGCTCTTTTACGCATATCCAATTGGTTTAATGCTAATAATTTACTATTAAATACAAAAAAAACAAATTGTGTAGAATTTATCCTCCCAAATGTAAAAAAGGTGCAAAGGAATATTATTTTAAACGGGGAGGTATTATACCCTGTGGAATCGACTGTTTTTCTTGGTTTGACATTAGATGAGAAGCTTCAATGGGGGGCCCATGTTGCCACCACCGCTGCTAAGCTCAGCTCAGCTGCATATGCAGTTAGAAGAATAAGGCATCTCACCGATGAAGAAACGGCTAGATTGGTTTACTTTAGCTACTTTCACAGCATAATGTCCTATGGAATCCTGCTATGGGGCAGGGCTGCAGATATAGAAACTATATTCATATTACAGAAAAGAGCCATACGCTCTGTATATAATTTGCGTGCTCGAGACTCACTAAGAGATCTCTTTAAGAATACTGGTATCCTTACTGTACCGTCGCAGTATATATTTAATAATATTTTATATGTACATAATAACGCTTACTTACACACAAAAGTAGGAGATAGACATTGTTATGACACAAGAAACAGAAATAAAATTGAAATGCCATTATTCCGGCTAGCTAAAGTTAAAAATTCATTTATGGGCCAAGGTATACGCTTTTACAACAGAATTCCTCATAATATTAAAGAGTTTAATAGTTCTACATTTAAATCTTATATAAAAAATGTACTTGTCAAGAGAGCCTATTACAGTATTAAGGAATATATGGAAGATAAAAACCCATGGAGGGTTGTCGCGTAAAAACCACAGGACAGTTCTTTGGTATATTATGATAATATATTATGATATTACATATTATGTAATTTGTAAAATTGTAAATCTGACATGATTTAAAAGAGCAACTATGGAGTTTCTTGCCGATTCTTCTCCGTAGATACTGCTTTCCGAATCGGTGGTAATGTTAAAAACATGTACTTAATGACGTTTCAAAAGTGCTTCTAGAAGAAGTCTAATTGAATAAATAAATGTTTGAGTTTGAGTTTGAGTATATTTTTTGTGATTTTGAATATGTGCTTTATTTATTCTACTACTAACGAATGCGTGTTCACGCACGCACTTACGTGGTTTGTAACGACGCGACGTTCGTTTACGAATGTTTCGTCTACTGATGACGCGAATGGCGAATACGAATGTGTAAATGCACCATCAAGTTACAATCATTGCAACTCATTATAAACGAACGTCATTAATAATTATATTACGGCGACACACACATTAGGTACATGGTAAATATTATTCTATCATCTATGCGATTGAATAATGCTACTGTGTTTCATTAGAAGTAACAAATAATAGGGAAATATCAATTAAGTATATCAGAAATTTCACGAAATCCCTAGGGATAGGTACCACGAAATCACGGAAGATGAGAAATAGTCTTATCTATTACGTCATTTTCTTAGTGCATATGACAAAAAGCTACATTACCTCTTAATTAATTTTGTAACATGAAGAATGTCAGTAGATGGTTGGTAGGTACTTGGTTAGGTAATGATTTCCTCATTTCCCTGCGACATACTTATACATTTATTATTGTGATGTGGGTTTATAATTCTTCCCCTTAGCACAGAATAATGAGTGGTACCTATAGCAACAGTAATGATCAATAAGCTTGTATTTATAAGTTACTTCTTATTGCGGACTAGCTGGTACCCGCGACTTTGTTCACTTTGCACGCCTACTCTATTTCTTTATAGATAAACCTTTTATTCTATCTATTATTATATTATAATATCTATTGTTATTTTGTCTAGATATTTGTAATGGATAAAATCAAAACCTACTTTAATTGCATGTAAATCTATAATTTATTTTTTATTTATTTAATTTGTCACTGATTTTTTTCGTGTCGTGTTACTGTAAATGGAAGACACAGGCTCCTGAAAAACAGTTCTTACTATCTTAGGAGCCTGGGTCGCTCTAATTTGTTAAATGTTTTAAGTGAAATAAATGATTTATTTATTTATTTATTTATTTACTTATCTGATTTAAGCAACCAATAATGACCTTATTTTTTGCAATATCCCAATATAACCCGAATAAAACTGGAGCTCTAACAAGTAGCGTAAGAATTTTAACCTTTGTATATAACCTACCCCTATCGACATACAAATCATAAAAATCAGTGTAAGTACCTACTTAATAAACAAGAGCAAGTCAAATGTTTACATTCAATACATCTCTTATATATAAAAAATAAAAATGAATCGCAAAATGTGTTGGTAAGCGCATAACTCGAGAACGGCTGAACCGATTTCGATAATTCTTTTTTTATTATATTCCTTGAAGTACGAGGATGGTTCTTATGTAGAGAAAACGTAAATATTATGTACGGGCGAAGCCGGGGCGGACCGCTAGTATCAAATAAATTTAATTCGATATACTTAGGTATAAAAATATAACCGCCCCATACCCCAGGAGGGGCCAAGGTTTGGCCCTGTCAAGCAGACTTTGTATAGTAATATTTATTGACACGTGTGAGTGCAATTTTAATGCCCCGCTGAGGGCCACGCATGCGCAGAAAGAGTAATGGGTCACCACACGTGCTGTTCTTCTGGGATTTATTAAATAAGTAATTTTTAAAAACCATCCTATGTCCTTACTCAAGTTTCAAACTACATCTGTATCTATATATGTATTTCATGATTCATCCAATATCGATTCACTGGTTTAGATGTGAAGAAGAGACAGGGAGACTTTACATTCACATTTAATAAACATAATAAGTAAGGATTATTTCTTTAATTTAAAGTAAAACATTGTACTTAGTACAGAATAATTTAAATCTTAAAAGTTTGATTTACAGACATTTTTATTAACAAAACAATGACACAGGTGGGCAATTTAATCTTTAATATTGTATTTAATTTATTACCGCTTTCCTATCATCAATCACCATTATCGCATGCATCAAAATACATGTATGATTACGTTCGTTATTTCACTAAGTATATAACAGATGTTTAAAATCGATATGATTCACATCATGATAAGTCATATTGTTTGTCTGCTATGGACTCACTACCGAACCGATTTTAATAAAATTTTGTTTTACTAATAAAAAGTCATCTATAAACATCGAGCATATATGTTGAGCAGATATGATGTCTGTAAGAGTCATGTTTTATATTTTTAAATAAATAAAATGAAAGCTGTCCACCACATAGCATTGTCACCCGAAGCTCCAGACGGCTCGAAGCTCAGTGTATCCCCAACCCTGCAGGGCTGCAAACGTATTGATAACATATCTGATATCAGTGGAAACATATCTAGCTTTCAGTGCTTCTAATGTTAATAAACACACTCTTGTTACCGAAGGTACGATCTTTGCATTTATATACTTATAAAACTTTGTAAGTGACGTTTCCTTATATGACCTTTTGTCCAACCCCAATCACACTGTATATGGACAGATGGCTCTTAATCACAGAACCACCTATAATCGCTTTTCCCACTTATTTTCATCTATTTGTTTATAAGTCAGTAAGTGAAATAGTTACGGCCAAAGATGGGATTGGGAACATAGTATGGGTTAAGTTTTTTGTGTGTATATTTGTATGTTTGTGTGTGAAATTAATAATGGGATAAAATGCATATTCAATTAAAATAAGCGAATGTTCAAATAGAATTAACTGAATTAAAAATATTTCATAGTGTGTACATTGAGTAAGTAGGTAACTAGGTAACTACCTATTGATTTTGCACGTTCAAGATTGTAAGAAAATTGTTTTAAAATAAGTAGGTAATGAAATATGTTTAAATTACTCGTATGTACGTATCTCATGACTCATGAGTCATGAGTCATATTATTTTAAACTAGCGGTCCGCCCCGGCTTCGCCCGTGGTACATATTTCGCAATAAAAGGTATGTTCTTTCTCAGCGTCTAAAGGTTGCCTGTGTCAAATTTCATCAAAATCGGTTGAGAGGTTTAAGCGGGAAAGCGTAACAGACAGACAGAGAAACTTTTGCATTTATAATATTCGTAAGGATTTATTAAATAAAGCAAATTGTCTTCTTGTTTTTTGTAACTTTCTTTGAATTGATAATGATCAATCTAGGTTTATTTTTTATTATTTTTTGTGTGTGATACATCAAGGAAAAAAGAAATTGTACGGTTGATAAGTCATTATGATTGATTGTTATATTGCATTTAAATCATTAATAATAAAAGAATTACATATTACCGTTTATCTCATTTTTGCTTGCAGTATCATATTGTGTAATTCATCAAATAAATAGATGATGAATCATTAAAATTGTAATCAAATATTAAAATTATCAGTTTTTACTTAGCAATAGCAGCTTTATGTATGGAATAAATATGGCAATAATCGATCAAGTCCAATATCAACTACATATAAGTTGTTATAAACAACTAAAAACCGCCCGCCCTTGCTTGAAGCAAAAATATTTATTGCTGTATCGTGGCTATAAACTTTTACTTTACCAGACTTTTTGCGTGCTCATTCGTCCTATTGAAGAATAAATGTAAAACATATTTATATGCATTATACCTACCTCTTTATTCGATAGCAAATACTGGTTTTTACATAGAGCCTCAAAGAATACATCTTACGCGAATATGTCTTTTAAGTTGAACTGGCAACTGTTCCTCTGCTAGGATACCCTAATCCCTTAAGAAAATAAAAAAAGTTTACGCACTTCTCTCGGATTTAAAAAATCCGTCAAAATCCGTATCTAAGGAATTTGGTTACAAATTTGTGTAAAAGCGTTGATAGATAAGTAGGTACTTAAATATGTACCATAAACGAACGTAAATAAAAACAAAGATCAAAATCGAATATGATTCTTAAAGCCAAGTTCTGTGAATTATCTCAAGTCAAACTAGAACTATGCAAGAAGCCGATCAAACGCCAGGAATCTATTGATTATTTGTTATCAAAACTAACTTTCTCCGAAACTACCAAGTTCAATGTCCTATCCCTCACTAATTACATTTCTAAATTCTAGACGCCTTCGCTAGCTTATACTTACTGGGAGATTTAATCAGAAACATGGCAATGTTTATATTATTACCTATAACTATTAATGATGTCTACACCAACGGATTTATATTATCTATTTGGTGCCATGTTCTTTATAATTCTAATAACTTAATGAAAATGAAAATAATCATCAAGTAATTATTATTTTATTTTAATAATGTCGGAGGGCTAAAGAATAAGCGCGAGAAAGCTTTTTTCTCAAAGAATATAGAAATACTGACTGACCGGTTGGCTTGGTTGATAGTGGCCCTGCCTTCCAAGCCAGAGGTCGTGGGTTCGATTCCCACCCGGGGCAAATATTTGTGTGATCAATTCTAGGTATGTTTATCAGCCATCTGGTTTCCATAACACAAACGAAAGCTTAGTACCTATGAGATCGGATCGTGCCGTGTGTGAAAATTGTCTAAAAAAAAAAATACTCTACATTCGATTAAATCTGCGAAATTAAGAAGAATTTTAAAATACATATTCAATGTGCTTTTATGCATAATATTTATAAAATACGCGTAAAAGTCGACTTAACCGCGAATAAAACCAAACGCAACTAGTAGGTATTGGAAAATACAAAATGACAATGCTTTATCACAAAGAGAAGCAACAGTTGGTTCCGCCCCTGAAATGTCAACACCATGGCCGCATGGCTAGGTCAATAGAGCAATTGTTATACCTATTATATACTAGCTTTTACCCTTTATTTTGTACATAAAATATCTTCTTAGTAGCTACTAAGGATTTAATTTAACTTCAATTCAAGCATCAGAAAATCATGAATATAAACTTAACACTATCATTCCGCCCGCAGCTTCGGCCGCGTTGTTAAATTTCATAAAGTTAAGCCTCACTCGAGAGTTACTCTACCTATTAAACAAACCGTGTCAAAATCCGTTGCGTAGTTTTAAAGATCTAAGCATTCATATGGACAGACAGACAAACAGCGAATGACATGACATAAAATTACAATTTATTGAAGTGAAACTTCTTTATCGGGGTTGGAAAAAAATTTAGTGTAACATTTTTTCGTTAGGTACGCGTGACATTTTTCCGTTACGCGCCATCTTTTTCTTATCCCTACCACGCGTGATTCGACGTATTTCTGTAAGGTTGCATATACCTAATAAATTATTTTTTGAAAAATAATTTTCACTTCTTACGTGTGTACACGCACACATTTTTTTTTGTTTGATTAACTATATGGCTACTGGGCGATCCAAGTTTATCAACGTGCCTCTTATGTGAAGAAGATTAATCCGATAAATAGCCTGACGAGCTAAAAGCAAAAAATATTCCGTTGTTATATTTTGTTTTTATGGAAATATTATCATTGATAAGATTTTAAACTAAGATTAATGGATAATGTTAGTGTCTCTAGCATTAAATTCATGTAAGTACTTACTTACAGATTTCAGAGGATGCAATTGGCTATTATTGTATGTGTACCCTATAGGTAGGGCGTAGGTAGTCGGATATACTACGGCCTACGGATAATATAAACGACTATATATATAAACTTAACTTATTTGAACACGACCAATCATCAACGAACATATTGGTTATTGGTAGGATAATCAAAATAATATTTCAGTAATAATTAAATATGTAGGTAACTAGAATAAAACAGTATTAAATACTGTTGTATTTCAAAGCTGTTATAAATTGTTAGGCTGGCATGTAAATAAAAGACAAAAAGCTTACACGTCCAAAATACACTTTTGGACGTGTTTTTTCTCTGATATATAGGTATTTATAAAATAGAGTATACATCGTCCAGGTCCTCAGCACGGACCTTGCGTCCGGCGGCGGGGAGGGCGTGTAGGCAGCCCCGTACAGGGCCCTGGGCCAGGGCCCATTAGCAAGCTATGAGCCGGCGAAGGTAGTCGGATGGCCGCATGGGCAGCCTACCGGACCTGACGGAACGCACGCGGCACTGCCGGCCCGCCGCGCGCACCGTCTCTGACCCGCACAGGCACCGCACTGTTGTTCCGCAGGTTTGTGCAGCATAGCAGTGTTATAATAGTGTATATGTATATCAAAGACTAGATTTCCGCCCGCGGCTTCGCCCGCGTTTTCAAAGGAAAACCTGCATAGTTCCCGTTCCCGTGGGATTTCCGGGATAAAACCTATCCTGTGTGTTATTCTGATGTATAAGCTATATTGTGGTAAAGTTTCATTCAAATCCATTGCGTAGTTTTTACGTGAAAGAGTAACAAACATCCATACTTACAAACTTTCGCCTTTATAATTAGTAGTAGGATGATGAGTTGAGATCCGATCTTTTGCAAAGCATAGGAATTCCGACAAAAAAGTATGAACAAGCGAATATTTTATAATACAGCAGCTATTATATATATTATATAGTTGTGGATTTATCTGAACTAGTCAATGACTAATGATTATCAGAACATCTATTATGTAATGATATTATAATCTTTGACATTTTATTAATAGATACGATGATTATTATCTAAATAAATTGATTCTACGACAAATTATAATAATGACTAGTTGAGGTAGATAGAACTAAAAAATACGCTTTTCAAACAATATTTTTTACAGATACCAGTGAGCACAATTTACAAGAAAGAGTGGCCATGGAGAAAGACCAAAACACAATTAAAAATGCCGGCTGTAAATGCGAACAGACGACGGGAGTCAGCCGCGTCCTCTCTCGGGGCCGCCTCCGTGCGCCGCCTCATCACACGACAACCACAGAAGATACCAAAGCTCATCATCACGCGGTTCACGCTCCTTTGTATAGCCAGCGGGCTCTGCTCCACAGCTATACTTCCTTTCACAGCATACGCAGGGGCAGAAGCGGGAGCCATGCCCCTCGCAGTAATGCACACAGTCGCTGCTATAGCGGCTCCGTTCTCTCCATTAATTCTTCAAAAAACCGGCACAAGACACGTGATCACTCTGTCACATGTGCTAGTGTGTGTTCTCTTAGTGGCACACACGATCGCCACACCTCTGTCAATTCTGCTGTTCCTATACGCAATTTGTGGCGTGATGCTGTCGCCTATGGAACTGGCTTTAGCAGCATCAGCTACGTCTTTTGCTCAAGCGGCAGGCGATGAGAGTAGACGAAAGATTGCATTGCGTAGAGCGTTGAGAGCTCTGCGAGCAACGCAGGATGTAGGGCTGGTCATTGGATCACTGATGTTGGGTGGAGCATTACTAATTTGGCCTGAAGATCTAATGCCGCTACTACAGTTACCTAACACAATGCAAAACTTTTCAACACCAGGGTGGCCGCCGTCTGAAGATGATTTGGTTGAAGAAGATATAGAGGTAATTTACAACAATTTAATCTAGCTATCTAATAATAAATCTCGAATCATTATCGTAATCATTTCCTTCCCTATTATCTGTTATTATATGTCTAGTATTTATATCTATTTATTTGTTATTATTTTGTCTATAGTTATCAATCTAACAAAAAACTTAGTTGAAAAATATCATCAGATAAGTGATAAAACAAATATTTCAGGAGCGAACATGTGGGGCATCTGGCTGTCCTGACGTGCAGTCCCTAGTTGGTACAGCACTAAGCGCGGAGGGCCGCAGAGTGGTGGTAGCGGTGTGGGCCGGGCTGGCGCTGGCGGCCGCGTTCCTGGCCCTGTACGGGGCTGCCTCCACGCCCTCCCCGCCGCCGGACGCAAGGTCCGTGCTGAGGGACCCAAGGTCGCTGCTCGGCGCGCCAATGGGCCTCTTCATTGGGTTGCAACAGGGTTTTATTTATACGTCTTATATTAAGGTGGGTTGAGAGATGACAAACATGATTAATGATAATATATTGATTACTATACTAAATCTTATTTCTACCTATACATACAACACATAAACAGTAAAACATGTTACCTTTGGCGAGACATTATTTCTAACTAAATGCAATATGTAGCTAAAAATATTTATTTTGTCAGTTATTTATATTCTTCATAATGTTTGGTGTGTATTATTACAGTGGTATGGTGTATGTGTCGGCGGATGGAGTGAAGCATGGCGCGCGTTATGCGGTGCAGGGGCATTGCAAGCGCTTGCAGCGGCCACGCTCAGCATGGCAGCGGCTCGAGGACGGCGCGGGGCCCTTGCTGCGGGCGGTGCTGCAGCGCACGCGTCGCTGCTGCTAGCGCTGCTGCGCTGGAGGGCGGCAAGAACAGACTTGGCGCTGCCTACGGTTGCTGCAGCCGCGTGGGGCGCATGTGCTGCCTTGTGGGATGTGTTGCAGGTATATTGTAAATTTTTACTAAGTAGGTAACTATACAATGGTATTGAAAATAATACGTCTTGATTATGAAGTGACACTGACCCAAAAGGTTATGTCCTGCCTTTGCGCAAATGGTTAAACAGCCTAATTTTCTTATTTTTATTTTAAACACTAGCGGTCCGCCCCGGCTTCGCCCGTGGTACATATTTACGTTTTCTCTACATAAAAACCATCCTCGTACTTCAAGGAATATATTAAAAAAAGAATTATCGAAATCGGTTCAGCCGTTCTCGAGTTATGCGCTTACCAACACATTTTGCGATTCATTTTTATATATAAGAAGATTGACACAAATTAATTACTTAGTAGGTAACCTACACGCGCAGAATTTGATACCGCACCTAGGTACTTATTTCTACTTTCTTGTCTTATGTGAATGTGTTTCATAAAAATTAATAATTTTTAATAAGCGTCGGTTTCATTATGTTCATATTATTATGTTAGTGTTAACATTATGGTATTGGTATAAATAAGTTAAAATTATTATTTGTACTAAAGAGTTAATTAAATTCCAGAGCGGCATATGCGTCGGAGGGCCCGGCTGGCGCGGCCCCTGGTCGTTCACGCTCACAGCGCGCCACGCCGGCCTGGCCCTGGCGTGCGGTGCGCGGCAGTTCCTCTGCGTGCGCACACAACTCGCCGTGCTCGCGCTGGCCCTGCTCACCGCGCTGATGTCACACGGGGCGCTAGAGCTGCGACTCAGACGGGACCTCCGGCATAGGTCCTGACGATATGCACATAGCAGCGATAGAGAGGACATCGCGTTCCATGTTATCGCTTGATACACTAAATACTGAACGGTTCAGTAATACTGAAGAGATTACATCGTATTTGTGAGAGATGGAACTTTATTGTAGTGAGATTATTTGATGGATAAACGGGCGGTTATTGTGGATAGTGCACCAAAAACTGTTATATCAAATATAATTCAAGCTGAAGGCTATGTGTAATGTGATGTACATTGTACATATTATTAATTAATGTAAAATAATTTTTGAACTATTTCTCCGACTTCTTTTCGAGACTGACTGTGTGGATGTGTAGTAGATATCAGAAAGTGCAAGAAAAAAGAAAATAGGAGTGAGCACTATTTTCTATAGAACAAGACCCATTCAACTTAGATCTGAAAGTAATTATTGTACGAGTGTATATTTTTCTAAAAACTTTACTGCTTCATTCTTCCACTTTCTAACATTCCACAGGCAGGACATTGAGATCTTTAACAATAATATCATTACAGGTAAATTAGCTTGGAGAAATTTTTGCGTTTGTAGTAGTGTATGGTCAGCAAATAAAATAAAACAACATTTTATTTTTAGTTTTTATTTTATATATATATAAGGGATTTTAAATTAAACTATATGTGTTTCTCCTCTGAAAAAGATGAGACTTTATTTTAATATTTGCACATTTAACATACGTATAACTTTTACATTAACTAGACCGGGAGATATTGACACAAAATTTCGAGTCATTTGTAACAGGATGGCGGTTCTACAGGGGTCTTAGTACGCAATGACAAAAAGAAAAACGATGGTGTGAACGCTGGTACCGGCGGCTTAGTCACGTAGGCGTTAGTCGAACTCGTCGGAAAAATAGCGAAGTCAAACAATTTGTAACACAAAAATTTTAGAATTTACCGATAGCCCATAAAAAGAAGTAGGCGGTAGTGTCATGCCATACTTTTCCGGTGTGACTTACAGCCCGCCATACCGACGCGAATGTGTTGATTTAAAAAAAAACAATTCAACCATTTGTACCAGGCTAACTTTTGCACAGGTAACCATCGTCGTGCAGCCATTTACGAAAATCGCCATGCCATACTTTTCGGACGATTCCAAATGGTCGCCATACCGCCGAAAATCTGCAAATTTTTTTTTTCGCCGAACCATTTGTACCACCCTAAATTTTTTTTTCAACAACTCCTGAATGATTATAAATAGAAGTGTGATAATGCCATACCTGTGGGAGGTGGCGAATGTGTATAAGATTTTTTTTTATTGTAAGATTTTATTCGTATTTTGAACGATTAGTAACAGTATGGCACTAATTTTTCCTGTAAGTTTGAGGTTCAACGAATATAAATACAAAATTTCAAAGATCTAGGTGGTGGAAATCTTCACTTATATAAATTAATACTAAATTAATTTTTTAAGTATGGCAGCACTTTTTCCCCCTACTAGAAGTATGGTAAATATAATAATGGTCACATTTTATCAAATACTCTCCAAAAATCCAAATGCAATACTGGTACAAAAAGTTTGGCGAAAAAAAAAATTTTTGCAGATTTTCGGCGGTATGGCGACCATTTGGAATCGTCCGAAAAGTATGGCATGGCGATTTTCGTATATAGCTGCACGACGATGGTTACCTGTGCAAAAGTTAGCCTGGTACAAATGGTTGAATTGTTTTTTTTTAATCAACACATTCGCGTCGGTATGGCGGGCTGTAAGTCACACCGGAAAAGTATGGCATGACACTACCGCCTACTTCTTTTTTATGGGCTATCGGTAAATTCTAAAATTTTTGTGTTACAAATCGTTTGACTTTCGCTATTTTTCCGACGAGTTCGACTAACGCCTACGCGACTAAGCCGCCGGTACCAGTGTTCACACCATCGTTTTGCACGCCTCACTCATAAGCGAAGCGTTGAGGTGGGTACTACTGTCACTTCGCGCAAAACATCTGATTTTTCAAACTTAAAATGTCTTTATGTATCATACATTGCACTTGTAAGATAATACATACACACACATATTAAGAAAAAACACTATTTTTAACATTCATGATATTTTTGATGTCATTTTTGTTATTTAAACTAGTTAAAAAACAGTTTAAAAAAGTTCTGTCTTGGACGTCCGTGTGTCTGTATGTGCGGAGGATTTTCTTGTTAACACGATAGCGACCGAAATACTTTACTAATCGAGTCTTTTTTTTTCTCTTACGCTTGAGTATGCTCAGGAATAGAACCCTTTTATTTTTCAGGGTCTGATTCGATGTGGTTTAATTGTTATTAAATAAACAAAAATAATAATTAATAAATAATTATTTAAAAAAAATTATGAGGCGTGCACTTTTGGATTTTCCAAACTATTTCTTTTTGTCATTGCGTACTAAGACCCCTGTAGAACCGCCATCCTGTTACAAATGACTCGAAATTTTGTGTCAATATCTCCCGGTCTATACGTAATAATTATAATTTTTGAATGAAATGTGTGCTTTATGTTCACGGTACCAAACGACTGCACGTGGCACCTGCGGACAGCGTAAACTGGTTTATTCTGGTTTTGTGCGTGTTTCCACTTTCCACTATCAAGTGACGATTTATTTATTTGTTTTGTTTCGTAATTATTATGGTCAAATATTAATTATGAAACAAATTATTATGGACACGATATTTTATTGTTTCACGGTAGTCGCCTTGTCGTTTGCTCAAGGACGTGAAATTGAATGATATATTTTTTTTTATAAAGTCAAAACCATTTTCTTTCAAATAAAAACTTGTTTTTATTGAAAACAAAAGTGTTGCTAGGAATAAGTATAAAATTAAATAGTAATGTTAGGATATCGAAACATTTTTGTATAGGCCAGAAGTCAGAACGATATAGTGGAAACGCGCTCTAAGATCTGAGTAATATACACACCACTACATATGCAAAAATTTCTCCAAGCTAATTTACCTGTATAGCATTAGTTAAGGCGCGCGTCTATTTGTAATGAAAATGTTGTCAAGTGTATATGCGGCCTTTTATCTCTCTTCTACTCTATGCCCCGAACAGGGTGTACTAGGGATGGCGATTCTTTACGAAAAAGATCGATTTTTAAATCGATTCGAATCGTAGTCTAATGAATCGATTCACGAAAAAATCGAGGCCTACAAAATCGATTCTTAAAAAATCGATCTTTTTTTCAAGTTTGCATTTACAATGTAAATTTGTATCAATTTTACTAAAAACAAGATTAATATTGCAATTAACGAAATCTTATCAATAAAATCAGGGAATTCAAAAATAACAATTATTTTTATTACCGTATCAAACTATAAGGATATCAAACAATAACAGAACAAACTGAAAATAATAGCGTCAAAGTGAAAAATAAGAAGCGCTTTACTTATTTACTTACCTTACCTACTCTCAATTAGTTATTATTTCGCAACAAACACTACATGAAAATCTGATGAAAATCAATTATCAATCATGAAAATACTTATATTATGCTAATAACAGTATTCAATAAACGACAACAACAAATGAATAATGCAAATTGCAATATCAATCGTCACAGATTATAGATACATAAAGTCAAAGACTACTAACGTAACTTTTTTATTAAAGAGGGGCGAGTAAAGGATACTAAACATACAGCCATCTCGCGAGTTTATGAGTAGTTAACTCTTTAACCGGCAGCACTCTTATAATTCAGGCACATTCAACTAAATGCAAATAATTGTATGGTTTATACCAAAACAGAAAAAATCGAATGTCGATTTTCAAGGGTGATATATCGATTCAGTGAATCGACACAGTACTTCATATCGATTTAAAAAATCGATATTTTCTGCTCGAAAAATCGATTCTTCGATTAATCGATCTCAGATCGCCATCCCTAGGGTGTACTTCTAAGCGCTGTGAATGTTTAATGTTTAGATATACACAATCTATGTACTTAATTAAGATTAAATGTAGGTTTTGTAATACTTTATTCTAACACTTCTACTATCTCATATCTCAATCATATTTTTTAATTCGATTCTTCAATAGATGTAATATATTGTAAGTTTTTACTGTGAAATTGTTGAAATTATGCATTGAAGTGGATGGTGTTTGTGACCCCTTTCTCAAATTCTGACCCCGTTATAAATATGTCAAATGTTTAGATTGGTACAGAGAATAAATATTGATTGTTGGTTGTTACTTAGATTGTTTTATTTGTTTTTTTTTCGCACATCTATACTAATATTATAAAGCTGAAAGTTTGTTTGTTTGAACGCGCTAATTTCAGGAACTACTGTTCCGATTAGAAAAATTCTTTCGGTGTTAGATAGCCCATTTATCGAGGAAGGCTATAGGGTATATATCATTACGCTAAGACCAACAGGAGCGGAGCTATGCGGGTAAAACCGCGAAGCGCAGCTAGTTTAATATAATAGCAGAAAATATACCTTAAGCTACCTTGTATATTAAGAGGATAAGTTTAAAACTCTTTCCTCGTGTTTCAGCAGATGATACATTTTTTTGTTTTACTTGGGAAGGGTTTCAAATAAAACAACAGAATCAACATTAACACAATTTTATTCTTACAATACAGCCCTATATTCCAACATTATTGAGTCTTTTGACATAAAGAAGGCACTACTCCTAATATAAAAATGTTAACAAAAAATTATCCGCACACAAGATGACAATCGGGTTAAAATAATTTTAAACAGAGAACTGATTACAGATATAGAACAACGAAATTAGGCTTTATAATAATTATAATTACAATAGGCTTAGATTACAGGTAACACAAATAAACAGTTAAATAAAAGTTATCCTTAGGTTAGTAGTGCCATCTAGTACAAATATCCGATATTAAAAAATCCATCCAAAATCTCTACCAGGGCGTAATTTACAATAGACTAAGAATATATAAACGGCAATTTAGTTACACAATACAATTTTATTCGGAACGATTAAATGCAGATATTTGTCGTGTCTTGTTATATTTAATAACATAGGGCGTATTCAGAAAGAAAGCTTGAAACTTATAAGCGCTTATCGGCGCTTGTCATGTTCATATATTTTCCTGTCAGTGCTGGTAACCCGCGCAGGAAAATATATGAACATGACAAGCGCCGATAAGCGCTTATAAGTTTCAAGCTTTCTTTCTGAATACGCCCATAGGTTAGGAATTAGGGTAGTTCTTCAATCTTTAGATGATCTGGTCGACTACTATTATAGACAGTAATACTAGGTATCTGTAGTCACGGCGTAGAAAAATGATGCGGGAGTTTTAGGTGCCCTAAGTGCTTCTTCACTCAGTCCTGTTTTCAAATGTCTTTTTGGAAAAGTCGATTCTATTGTAAGGTATTTTTCAATACATAACAAAACACGACAAAAACCTAACGCCTAGCGAACTTTCCAACTAATCTTGCCGCTAGATACATCGATAATGAACATTATTGTCTGCCTACATAGTTACATCTATTCACCTCCAAACTCCTTAAAAAGACGTTATATATTTAAGAACAAGCATTTGTAAACATTACAATTAGGACATGTTTAGTACTATAGCAAATAAGTAGCTCAACAGTTTGGGACTTCATACCCGATGAAATAGCGTGTATTCTATAAGAAAAACAAATATCGGCCAATCAAATGACCAATCAGAATATGACAAAGTGTTGCCATTCACGTCGAATTTCTTAATATACCTAAAAGAGACTTGCTGTAGTTAATAAAATGACTACAGCTTGTGTAAAGTAATTGACCAGGTGATAGCAACACTGCTGATTTCAAATTAACTGATTTCGCAATACCGTTATTTACCAGGTATTTTAGTATAAGATACGCATAGATCTTATATTTGATGTATATTTTATCAAATAAGTTGTGTGAAAACAGTCATAAAACAAAGACTAAAACTATTTTCGATCTTAAATTTACTACTAAATATGCCTTCAAAGTAAATCATCATCCGCATCATAGGCAAGCCAACATTCAACACGCGTCTAATATAACACATCTAAATTTAATGAGATAATAAATATAATGGCAATCTAGGAATTCATAAACAATTTAATAGAATGGTTATTGAAAATCTAGCCATTTAATAAAAATAAGAGATGGAAAAAGTAAATCAAAGATAATAAAGAAAATTAGGTAAGCTTATGTGAGCAAGACAGCATTGTGTATAAATCTATGCATGTATTTATTACGAAATTCTGATTAGTTCATTCTTTTACTTGAATAATACCAATGAAAATCCAATACATTTATAAAACTTAAATATGTAAATGGTGTGTCTTATTTTTGGACGAAATTTTCATTTTTTCCAGATACAAGTTTCAAGGCCGGCAACACCTTCACAGACTCTTATGAAGGCTCCTGGGCGGTGATTGCTCGTTACCGGGCGACCCGCCAGTTCGTTTGCCCACTTTTTAATAAAAAAAAATACCAGTACAACATCCATACGCCTGCCATACACATTATTGCCACACAACAAAAAGGAAAAAATAAAGAAAACAAAAAAATATACAACATTTGTCTTTATTAATTGTCTATTCGTAATATCTAAATTAGCATCACAATAATCAGCGCATTAAAATAAACAGCTTAAGCAAATTAAAACGATAAAATGGAAAAATAATTGAAACTAAAATTTATGGCTACGATTGTTAATTCGACTTGAGGTAAAATTAAATTAAATTTACAACATAATTACAAATATAATACAGACAGTAAAATACTTGCGTTATCGGCCTATTTAGGAACTTAATTCATTCGGTACCACGCTTCGAAACCACAGATAATTAATGTGACAGAAAAATAATATATCAACTTAATGCAATTTTTTACCAAGTGCCATAAATGTAGATGGAATTAATTCACATAAAAGCGTAGTACCGACCCTTACTCTGTACCGCGATATCCGGGTTTCAAAAACATAATTGAGCATTTTCTAACCCACATAACAAAAAAATAGCACAAAAACACATACTAGCTTACAAGAATAAATTAAGACTTAGGACACAGAAATGCACTCATTAAGTCCCGTATAATCCGTTCAGTTGTACAAATCGCGCCATTTTTGACATTTGACATTCCGCCATGTTGCCACAGACTAAAAACCAACGCGGTGCGTTCCACTAGATGCTCACATAATCTTAATTTATTTTTGCCAATTTTATTGTGATGTTTAAGTAAATGTTAAGCGCAATTGTAGAATAAACATATATGTATAGTTATAAATAAACATGTATTATACCAAGTAGTGGAACGCATAGTAAATTTAATAATCTCAACGGTAAGATACATTCGCGTTTTATAATCAGCATGAGATTTGAATTTGGAATTTAGTTTTGTGTGAAAAACATATTTTAAGACAATAATTTATAAAACCAAAAACAAACGATTAAATAAACTTAAACATTAATAATTATGATGTCAATTTAAAAGACTTGACAATCATAATTGAGAAATAATTCACACCGGTATATTTATATTTAAATTGATTATAATTTAAATAAATATATCACTTCAAAATAATACAAAGTAAATGCTAAAATACAAATAAATTATTCGAAAAGGAGAGAATAAATTAAATAATATGAAACAACAACGAAATTATCTAATAATCGAGAAAAATACATCATAATTATGGATATCGTATTGAATACATCGCCAATAGTGGAGAAAATAAAAACAAAGCGCCGCTGTTCAACAGCGACGAACATTAAATTAAATGTCAAATAAAAAATAAGATTTGGCTCGCGAAACAAAATCAGCGTATACGTATTCAGATTCGAATGTTGCCAGAAAAAAAACCTACAATTCGATCGAGCAACGGCGGCAATAATATGTACAATACGCGAAACCAACTACCGACGCAATCCAACGCCGTATTTCCAACGCCCTTTCACTCCGACGTTAAACCGAACTAAAATGTCATCACCGGCGGGTGCCGCGAGATGGCGCTGAAAACAAACCGAAGCAACGAAACTCCTACGCGGCTACGGCGTAGCGCCTACACGGGCGTGTAGCTGCCGGCGGGCTTGTAGAACGCCTGGCCGGTGAGCACGCGGCGCCCGATCTCCTTGAGCAGCAGCCCCTTCTCCTTCTTGATCTTGCTGAGGAAGCCGCGGTTCTCGTTGGCGCGCCGCGACAGGTACGGCAGCACCTCCAGCACCGGCCCGTACGGCACGTACTTGTACGCCGAGTACCCGGCTTGACCTGTGCGGGAGATTGTAACGATTATTATATCTTAACTAACATTTAGGAAGAAGATACATTCAATTGAATGTTTGGATAAACTAAAAAACGATTAGAGAAATAAAAAAGTAAAAGTTTCCATTAACAGATTTTTTCAAAGTGGAAAATGTTCTTGCTTGTTATGTCGGACTTCTACTGTGAAATCCACGGCAGCGGACGCCCGGTTACACAACTTTAATAATTGTTTCTATGAGCGATCATTATATGTGCATACCGAGCGGGAAGGTGATGTGGTCGCACATGCCGAGCAGCTGGCCGAAGCACACGACCCGCTCGTCGGGCGCGATGCCGTGCTGCCGCATCAGCTCGATGGCGAACCGCACCGTGTCCTCGTTATGCGACGCCACCATTATGCCCAGCTTCTGCTGACGCTCGCCCTGCACACAACAAATATTAAAATATAATTCAATGCTCTCAACATTCAATTCATTCATCTAGTCATTCACCAATCACCATTCATCATTCGTAATTCATCATACATCACTCATGATTGAACATTAGTTTTTAATAATTTGACATAAATCGTTCACCATTCATCGTTCAATAAATTTTATTTGCGACAGAAATGCTATAAAACGAAATATTTGATATTAATCTAATATCACATTGTCCCGTGTTGACAAAATGTAAAAAAATACAATTTGTCAACAAACAATCGAGTTTATAGTCAGTTAAAAATCATCATATCAAATCTTTGAAAATATATAAAAATGAAAATCCGGCTCGAAGGACCACATGCTTTAACTGTATAGCTATTAGTTTAAATACATTGATAGTATATCTCACCTTGACTCTGCTAAGGATCTCCTTCAAGCAGCGGTGGAAGGAGTTAGTGGTCGCATCCACACTCTCGCACGTCGGGTCCTCGTAGCCCATCGCCGCAGCTCGCGCTCGCTCCTGCACAACCACATCATTTATGATACAACTTTAGTTCGCAATAACTGTTTACATAAAACATTACAACTTTTTTTGTATGATCTATACTATACGTAATTATAGGTCAGAAAAAAAAAAATTTTAAGTGAAACTTCTTTAGGCGCGGTAAGAGTAAATTTCAAGGTCATGGAATAACAGATATCAATCTGTTAATATTACCAAAAAAGTTTCACTTCTGACACGTGTGCTCTGCACACACGCTCTTTTTTAATACTTAATCAAATTTTTACTTTCTATTCTTCATTATGATTATGAAAACAAAAACTCGACTCTTAAATTTAAGTAGCCCACATATCACTACCACAAACCTGCTGATTACGATTACACCTACACATAAGTCAAAATCCTCCCAGCAGTTTGGGCTATAGGGCGTCCCAAACATACATACACTCGAAAAACATATTTCTATTTCTTTCACAGACGGGTATAGGTCGCGTCATGTAAAAAGAACGCTGACGGTTAAGCTGCGCATTGGCGATTTATTGGTCTATTTGGTGTTATGAGGTGGTATAAGAATAACAAATATGTAGTTGCGAAGCCACGACTCGAGAGCCTACTTCAAAAATAAAATAAGCAGCAAATTACTTTCGTGCTAAACTCAATACATACCAAAACACACCCCATCACTTTCATCCAGCGTTCTTTTTACATGATTCGCGTTATAATTACACAATAACCGCTCCTTACCTGTTCAATATAAGCGCCCCGCACAAGCTTGGCGCCCCAGTAGAAGTCCTGCCGTTCAGCCTGCTCGAGGTCCGTCACTATTTCATTGTATGTGTTCTTCAAGTAGGTTTGGTAAGTGTTGAATACCACGAACCTTCCCTGTTAAAAGAGAAAAACCATGAAAATCTAATGATTGTTGTTTTTAATATTGGAAGAGGCAGAACAGCACTTGTATAAAGGTAAATAAATAATATATAGCCACATAAAGGAGTTTAGACTATGAAAACGAAGCCTCAAATTGCTTATTTTAATAAACATGTTTTGCTGAGCGACTGCTGCTTTTTCTGAATACACCCAAGAAACTGTTTAATTTATTTACCTACAGGTTTTTTAACTTCCTTCCTTCTGAACTTTTATCAATGCTGTTTCCCATTTGGTTTAACTAAGTGTCCTAGAAACAACCATGTTTTGACCTACATCACGAACAAATTAACACATTGCCCTATCAAATAAATGCCTTACCTTATTATACCGCCTCATCATCTCCAAGCAGATCCTGGAGATGGCCGGCTGGAAGTACGTCTGTTCCGCGTCGATCATGATGCGCACATCAGCTTCAGCAGCCACCTGTATCATGAAAAGTTATATTAAAAACAAGCGGTCAGCCCCGGCTTCGCCCGTGGTACATATTTCGCAATAAATATAGCCTATGTTCTTTCTCAGGATCTAAAGATTATCTGTGCCAAATTTCATCAAAATCCAGTAGTTTATGCGTGAAAACCTACATACATACAAACCTATCCTCTTTATAATATTAGTATAGATAAGCACATGAAAAACGAACAATAAATTTAAAATTCGCTAACGGCGGTTTAACGGGTAGCAATCTCTACCAGACAATACATCATGTAAAAGGAAAAAAATAAAAAAAAACTTGAGTGCGCAAATCTCGCAAGATATATTATAAACTAACAGTGTATTAACACATTTATACATATATTAGTTTCATCTGAATGTTTGTATGTAACCAACTCTTTTAGAGCGTAGACGCACTATGCGGGTAGCCGCATTGCGGGTAGCCGTCCGGCTGACCGCAAGCACAATTATGTACGTAATATTCATTTCTATGCGCACTGTGCGGTCTGCGGTAGCCGCATCGCAGTGCGCATAGAAATGAATATTACGTACATAATTGTGCTTGCGGTCAGCCGGACGGCTACCCGCAATGCGGCTACCCGCATAGTGCATATACGCTCTTAGACTCGATTTTTAACAACTTTATACAGACAGATTTAATTTGAACACAGCTTTTTAATCAAGAATCGGTGACAATGCAATAATATCAAAAGTTTAAACGGTTTTTTTTTAACTATACTACTATTACAAATTTTTACTTGTAAATGTCTGCTGTAATTATCGCCATGTAAAAAATATTCTTCTCATTATACATAATACTAGCTACTCATCACGGTTTCACCTGCATAGCTCCGCTCCTATCGGTCTTAGCGTAATGATATAAACCCTATAGCCTTCCTCGATAAATGGGCTATCTAACACTGAAAGAATTTTTCAAATCGGACCAGTAGTTCCTGAGATTAGCGCGTTCAACAAACTTTCAGCTTTATAATATTAGTAAAGATACATACCTGTATAATATGATTGAGGCGGCGCAGCATATTGCGGAACATCTCCTCCTCCTTGGGCGAGATCTGCGAGATGAGCCGCCGCATCTGCCCCGTCTGCGGGTCGGGCACGCGGAACGAGTCCGACAGGTTCATGTCCTTGTCCAGGATGTTCGACCACGGGAACAGGTGGACTATTCTGGAGAGAAATTAACGGTTTGAGAAATTGTATAAAATACTAGCGGTCCGCCCCGGCTTCGCCCGTGGTATACATATTTCGCAATAAAAGGTAGCCTATATTCTTTCTCAGGGTCTAAAGATTGTCGGTGCCAAATTTCATCAAAATCGGTCCAGTAGTTTATGCGTGAAAATCATACATACATACATACATACATAATTACAAACCTTTCCTCTTTATAATATTAGTATAGATAATGTAAAGAATTTGGAATCGTGAAAATAAATGTTTGTGAAAATAGTGAAATTAAAGTGTTTTTTGACAGAGCTCATGGAAGGACATAAAAAGTTATGAGAAATTGATCACTTTAAAAATATTACTCAGTTAATAATTTCAAACGTTAAAGTTTGTAAAATTTTTTAACTTTTAATAATTTTTTGTGACAAACCGGCACTTTTTTAATTCTATAAAGGAATGAACCTCTAGATTATCCACACAACATTATATAAATACTGGTTAATGAATTAAGTTCTCCGTAAAATAACATGTGAAAAATCTACCATAGCTGCTACAATATCCTTATGGATGATAACTGTGCAACTGGCATAACCACCATAGCCTATAATTATGATAATAATCCAGACGTAGAAAATATTCACACTGTCACCGTGCTCATGACTCTTTCGAAACATTTATTTCTACCCCTGTCTGGCAATACAATGTTTTTAAGGCCTATAATGGTTAATAATGGAATCTTATTTCAGTCTAGCGTAATTTCTAGCACATTCTAGCGAGTGTCAAGTCTTACAAGAACGCAGTATCACTGACCGGTCCCAGGGGAACAGGTGCAGCACGCTGCAACACATTGCCACGTTATCTACACATTATAACCGCTATTACAATGGTAATAAGGTACGTTTTTGTGTACAATTCTGTTGTCAATTTTGGGACAAAATAATAAAGAATATTTGTAAGAAAACATGCCTTAGGGTCATTTAAAGTTGTAACGGCTAAAATAAGCATGTTATTGTGTGATTATTTCAGTCAATGTGTAACTAAATTAAATTCCTATTAGGTTATCTATGGATAAAGAATGATAAATAAATGTATAAATTTTATATATGTTCTATAATTCAAAAGCCTATTGTTTTTACATTAGCAAATACGTCGCGGAAAAATCAACAATTAAATTTGATCAGATCGTTTGTGTTTTAGTTATTGAATTAACTTTTCTCCTGGTTTTTTATTCTGTTTGCCGTGACTTTACAGTATCCCCTAACTTTATAGTGTCCCCTAACATTACAGTGACAATAACTTCACAATGTACCCTGACTTTACAATGTCCCCTAACTTTAAAATGTCCCCTGACTTCACAACGTACCCTAACTTGATTACCCCACACACTCACCCCTCCTTATCCGAAGTGATCTTCTTCATAAAGTCCTGGACCTCAGGCTTGGACGAGTGCTCGCCCAGGTACCGCTGGAAGTCCTCGATCGTCTTGTGGTGTGTGAGCACGTTGCCCGTACCGCCCGCTATTTGTTGCATGTAGTTGCGTGCGCGCATTATCACCTCGGACAGTTGCAGCTGAAATGGGAGATATTATTTATTGAAGTGAAACTTCTTTATCGGGGTTGGAAAAAAATTTAGTGTAACATTTTTTCGTTACGCGTGACATTTTTCCGTTACGCGCCATCTTTTTCTTATCCCTACCACGCGTGATTCGACGTATTCGATTTCGTTCGATTCGACGTAAAGTTGCATATAGTAAATAATTTTTTGAAAAATAAGTAAGAAGTTTCACTTCTTACGTGTGTACACTTGTACACGCACACATTTTTTTTAATCACAAATCCCAACATATAAAACAAATTTTATTAATTTATTCCCGTGTCTGTCCCTGTGTACACTTTGTTAAATACGACACATTTAATTTTGCGATTTTTGCAGGTGTGCAAAGTGTGGGTCGTAAAAAAATATATTTATTGAAACACAAAGTTGGTAGATTTAATCACATAATAATAATTACAAAAATATAAAAAAGCAGTGCTCAAAGGCATGGCATGAATTGAAAGTGTTTTTGGGGAATATCGTACACTCTTGGTACAAACACGCTGATGCACGTAATTGCGCATTCGTTTTATAACGACAGATGGTTACATAAGTATTTAATCAAATCAATGTGTACTCACAAGTAATTGTGGTCTGCCGAGAGCGGTCAACTTTATCGCCATCAATCCTGTGCCCTTTGTGATTGCTGAAATAATATTATGTTTCATTGAGGATGGTAAAATTATAAAGTGCCATCTATATTAATTTTCATTTCATTAAATATACTTCTTTCAATGAATATATCTATAGGTGCTAAAAGCTGAAGAGTTTGTTTGTATCAATACTCTAATCTCAGAAACAACTGAACCACTTTAAAAAATTCTTTCAACATTGTATATGGACACGATCCTTGAATACTATAATATGTATATGGACCTCAGGCGAAGCCAGGCGCTTTTCAAGTTTAAATGTGAAAGCGCCTGATTATTGACGCGTTGTTGTTTTCACAGCTGAATCGTTTTCGATAAATTTTTAGCAATGCTGGTGTGATGACGTAATAACAAAAATATTTGTTAACAAAACAAAGGCATAGGCCATTGTTTATTTCATATTTGTTTATACAACAACTGCTCACACGCATCACTCGCTAATTGGAAAAGAGAGTAAAAGTGATTTATTTAGATTTCTGTCCTTTTCTTTCCTTCCTAGCATCGTACAATAAACAACTAGACTCACAATCATGTTCAAAATTGTCTGAAGCAAAACTCTTCCTACGAGTTTATAAGGCAGAGTTTTCTAAATAGCGATACAATCCACTTTGAACATTACTACCACGAAATAATGTCTTAATTTCAATGAATGTTTTACTCAACAGTGCTCGAACCTTTTTATCAACCTTTAAATAGGTGCTTTTAAGTGTAGTTGTTTAGTATACATCGCTGGCTTTTAAAAACCCTAAAAACGCCTGCACTATATGCCCCATCAAATTCAGATTACACTTAACACATAATATAGGTGTCATTTTTACAATATTATATGGCTAGTACATAATTCTACCCCTAATATTTATATACTCACCAGCCACAGCATCAATGCTCTTCAAGAAGGCCTCCATGTTCTTCTCACAGGCGGCCTCGTTGAGGTAGAAGTAAGTACGGGCGCTGGTCACCTTGTAGCGCCGGTCAGCGAAGCGCTGCTCCACGTGGTATTGGCGCAGTTGGCCCTCTTCCGCAAGGTCCCCGCATACTGACACTGAGGCGCTGGTGGTAATAGTAGTAAATAGTTTAGAGATGGAAGGATATCATTCTTTGGGGAAACCTACTATAGGTGAGAGATAGACAGGATGTACTGTTTGAAATTCACACTGCGCCTGTAGTCCTTATTGAAACTCTGTTAGGAAATAGTTTAGAGATGGTAGGATATCATTTTTGGGGAAATCTACTATAGATGAGAGATGGCAGGACATATTGTTTGAAATTCACACTGCGCCTGTAGTCCATTGAAACTCTGTTAGGAAATAGTTTAGAGATGGTAGGATATCATTTTTGGGGAAATCTACTATAGATGAGAGATGGCAGGACATATTGTTTGAAATTCACACTGCGCCTGTAGTCCATTGAAACTCTGTTAGGAAATAGTTTAGAGATGGTAGGCTATCATTTTTGGGGAAATCTACTATAGGTGAGAGATAGACAGGACATATTGTTTGAAATTCACACTGCGCTTGTAGTCCTTATTATAAATTGAAACTCTGTTGTTATATCTTTCTTACACATTGCAACTGAGCAATTTTGTAATATTTTGTATCTGGAGACAGTGCAAAAGCGAATTTCTGTTTATGTCTGTTAGACTTTAACAAATTAATAACAGCACCGATTTGGATGTAATTTGGAATTAAATATATGTAGTTAAGAAACCAGGATAAGTGGGATTAGACGGACGGGCGAGCACACACGTGTGTGTGTCCGACTGTGTAGTCGGACGGACGAACAGACACGCGCAAGGATACACATTATAGGAAATTGCAAACCGTCGCAGCGCCCTATTTACTAAAATGTATGAAATACCTAAAATTTACAATTTTTTTTCAACGACGTCATAATTTTTTACTACAATATTATTAATATACGTATACTGTATAGAGTTATAGACGAACAGAGTGTGTGGTATTTGGGAAGGTGTGTAAATACTTTTACATCATCAGAACGTCTCTCATCTGTCGTCTCAGATCGCAGCTCAAACACATTTTTAAATATCCCATTCTTATGAGTTACTATCCAACATAATTAGTGTTAATTATAATTGTTTTCGTTTCATTTTTATTATTCTTGTAATAATATGTTTTAAAGGAATTTTGAACCTCGACACTAATTGCATACTTACTCAATCGAACTTTGAAATGTTTCAAGCCTTGATAATATGACAAATGTATACCATCCCGAAACACTTTCCAGCCTGCTTTTACGAATAACATAGTTCGTACCTTGTACTACAGAATGAAATCAACATAATCAATTCAAACATTTTACTTTCCTAAAAAAAGAATCGAGATGCCAACTTTATAAGACCGTTTATAGCACATAACATGACCAGAAGTAAGTCTTTTACGTGTACAATTACCAATTTTACGAGCGAAGTTAAAATCACGCGGTCTCGGACACGCCCCCATATTATTTTTAAAGCAATTGGCTCAAAGTCAGTAAAATTTTTACGTAACAAACGATGAAACGAAATGATTTTCAGCCAAGGACTCGTGTCGTGTTCTTTTGTTTGCAGTTACCAAGCGCTTCTCAATAGTAGATTTATGTCACGTTTGTGAGATTTAGTGGAGATAATTTTTAAATTATTGTTTCTTTTACTAGAAAAAGGGCATCCCCGTTACTTTGTGCCTTTTCGCTAGACATTGGCAACACTCCAGTTTCCATTTGCAGAATTTTTATTTAGCCTCCTTTCAGTTATGTACTCACTAGTCACTACCCAGACTAACCTATTTTACTATAATATTGCCTCGTAACCAGAAAATTTCTTAGCAACCATTAGGTAAAATAGAACACGGTATGAACGCTTTATGTAAGCTCTAGCGTTATTTCGACCCCAATACCAATTACATAGAAGCTGTGTGTGGGTGTTCTCTTGAACGACCTACTCGTTTATAATAAATCAATCGATTTAGGAGAAGTCTTCCTAATTTGTTTTCATTCAATATACCACCTTTAAAGGTGCTAAAGTCAGTTTTCCGTTTATTTCACACCATCAAAGTAGGCTGGATATTTAGACACCAAGACAGTGGGCGAAATAAGACTATACCATGGGTCATGACTAATCAAAAATGACGATAGACCACCGTCACATAAATTACCCTCAAAATACACATCAGATGGTAGATAACGAAAGTTTTGGCATCCCACAGAACCACGTGGTTGGTGTTATTATTATTATTTCACTGTTATGTAATAAGTAAAAACTGAACGCACATACCGCGGGAGTGAAGCCAATATGTGACCAAACTGGCCTCGAGAGTGTCGGAAATGATTTTGCTTTTATCTCAAGTCACGGTGAGTAACTGTTTGCTTCTGGGAGTTTTATCAAAAATCCATGTTTACGTCTATATATTTGCTTTGCTGTTTTTAATTAGACTCGAGGCTTTCCTACCGCATAAACCAGGAGCTGTCGTATCCATTTTTCACGAATTATGTACCTATACCTAGTATTTTTCCGAGAAAAATGTTATAGTTATTATCCCCCCAACCAATGCATGTAATTTTTAGCTTTATCCCTCATTTATTGAATATCAAAACAAAGACCCTCTTTACACGATCTACACTACACTACATCCCCCTACCCTTCACCTCTAAGGTCCAAAACTACATTCAAATCAAAATCGATCACTGGTTACCCAAGTTCCATTTCAATTTCAAGTATTACCCAAAAAAACGCATACCAATATCAAGTTACAGAGTAGTCTAACAGAGCTAACTAATTTTCCGACACTAAGTACGAACAAAAAAAAGCAAAACATAAAAACCCGGCTATAAGCAGTTCTTGGATACTTCTAGCCTCCTTCATGATCAATTCAGCCAAGCGCAAGCTTGAACTGCCGCTGAAAAATTAAAAAAAATATATAGTTGACAATTCTACAAAATGTTTGTCTGCTTCAGTGAATAATGAATATCAACTGTAATATTTTGGCTTGTTTCGGTATATATTAGCAACATAACTGTTAAATTTGGCCGAGTTTCCGTAAATATTTGCCACAATATGTAGTAATCTGTACCGATATTATCATCGATTTATCGACCTAGAAGCATTGAGTTACAAATCTGAAGAAAATTATAATATAAATCGTATTGGCTAAGACGTACCTAGTAACAACGGATCTACCTTTTTAATAACGTATTTGCTAATGATATTTGAGCTATACCTTTAATAGATTAAGATACTTAATGTAAGAAGTAAAACTAATCGGATTATGGCCTTTTGAATTGTTCTTTTCCCACTCATTCAAATGCCCCCGTTTGGTAAGAATGTTGAGGACTTTCAAAATAAACGAGAAGTCTTACTTTCGGTACTTACTCTGGCACTACATTTTCACATTACTGAAAATGTATGAAATATCCCATAAACCCCACCTAATTCATAAACAAACATGTCAAATATTGTAATATCGTTAACGAGCTGAAAATAGTTTTCGTAATTTCTAATTGATTGCACACGTGACACTCAAGGTTGGCTGAAGCCTTTTTAAGTAAAATCACGACTTCATTATAATACACAGGCCTTCGAAACAATGGGAAAAATCATTCCAACTATACAACGGCCGTCCCGCTCGCACGTGCGACGTAAGGATATAGCTGTCCTTGTCGTCACTCGTGTCAAATGTGTATTAGCGTCATTTACGAAGCCTCTGTGATTTTTTTTGATGTAAAAACGAATAATGTCCCATTTGGATGAGCTTGATAAATGATGTAGGTAGTACAGGAGGTTGCACCAAAAATAATTTTTCTAAAAATACTTTGATGTTTATATAAAGGCGAGTGAAATTTCAGGAAGTCCAAAATAAAAATTATAAATTTGTAACATTTAAGATTTAATTTTGGTTATTTTGTTTGATAATAATGGAATGAATGAAAATTATATCGTATCTAAGTATCACTTATAACTTATAAGTAGTACGAAGTTATCTCGGGAACTAATGGTGCGATTTGAAAAATTCTTTCAGTGTTAGATAGTCCATTTATCGAGGAAGGCTAGTATATATTATCATCTCGCTAAGAGCAACAGGAGCGGAGCACTGCGGGTAAAACCGCGGGGCACAGCTGTCAGCTAGTATTAAATATTTCAAAACACCAAGTAAAATTGTGTAAAATTACCTGACTTCGCGCTTCTCAGCCTCCTCCTGCGAGAGGTCCTCCTCCACGGAGTAATCCAGGATTGATTTGACGCCAAATGAGCGCAATCTGTGGAATACATACGAAATTTATATGAAAAAAGACCATATACTATATAATCTATACTATAATATTAGAAAGTAAGTAGTTACTAGTAATGTAATCTCAGGAAAGGAACTACAGGTCCGATTCCGAAAAATTATTTCGGTGTTAGATAGCCCATTTATCGAGGAAGGTGCTATATATCATCACGCTTAGACCAACAAGAGTGGAATAATGCGGGTGAAACCGCGGGGAACAGCTAGTGATGAATAAAATTAACTTTTACAATTTAAATATTAATAGTAATAAAAGTGATGTATTAACTGTTAACTATGTTCAGTGTTTATTCAAATTTTTCTTTTTCCTATATTTAAAAAGACAAGCTTTCTGCGGTAGCAATTACGCGTTTCCGTAATTTTTTGTAGAAACCCAATGAAGAACATGATATTAATTATTAAAGCATATACCCTTGACTCATATCTTTATATATTCATTTTCTATAGAAATACTTACGATATAATTTCAACATTACTATGAATTAAAAAAAATGAGGATATGCGTCATTTTGAGGAAGAAGTACAGGAAATGTAACAATTATTCACTGTAATTAACTTTCATACGTCAATAGTGTATTTGTCAAGTCATTCTTATTAATAAACTGAATCGCTACACACTTCTAAAATCTCATCAAAACCGCTCCAGTGGTTTTCGCGTGACGCCAGAAAGAAAATTTTTGTTATAATGAGGGTAACTAACAAATGCCTCAACTGATTTATAAAATTGCTTTAGAAAACTACATCTTTACAACAAACATGTTTTTTTATCCCGGTTGCGATGGTTTTAGATTCAACCATTGTTGACAATAAATACAGTGGATAATCGCATGTTGTACGTATGTCTGTATGTTTATAAATATGTTAAATACGAAGATATTATCTGCTAAGCTCATTAAACTAACCAGATATACACTCGTCAACAAAGTCTAGGGATATTTTGTATTGCATCAAATATCTATAAATCTATGGACTTTAATAAGAGAAAGACGCGTGATTAATTATAATGTTAAATCAATTTGAACTGATATCAAGTAAACAAATAAGTCTCACCTCTCAATAATTTGACTTATAAAGATAAATTATTCAAAAAGCACGTCTAAAAGATCCCTTATATGTTAAACAAACATACAATTCGATCCCACAAAAAATATAGTTAATCGCCATGTTGTGACTTGTGACGTCATAGCTGTCAATTCAAACCTTTGATAAATCTTTGTAAAGCAATTACGTTTTTATTCAAATTTGATGTACGAGCCAGGAAAAATATAATAAACTAGGGATGTAACGATACCGATACTGATACCGATATATCGGCCGATATATCGGCAAGCCGATATATCGGTATCGCCGATAATAAATCAACCGATACCGATATTTTTTTATTAAATTCTTTCTTTTCTTTTATGTTTTTGCATTGTATTCATTCATATTGTTTTATTTCTGTTTCTGTAATAGTGTTAAGGAAGAGCGGAACCTCCTGACACAAGCATTTTATTTGCTTACTAGGAGTGTTCCAATCACAAATTTGTTTATGTAAAGGAAAGAAATAAATAATTTTGAATTTTTTTAATTTTTAACGTGATAACGTTTTTAAAATCGTTTTAGTCGGGTGACATGTTCATAAACTTGTGTCACACCAAAACCTCACGAGCGCGATCGCAGGTATAACGAGAGAGAGATGGGCCGATCTCCCGTTTCATCTCGAGCGCTGCCACTGCATTATGTTATCACGTAAACATCTCGATCGTAAACCTACTTTACAAACAACCAATTTTTTTGATATCAAATAATTCAAAAATCCGCGCCCAATGAACGATGCGGGAGGCCGCCCGCGCGTGCGCACTTTGTTTTCTGAAAAAACTCTACCAATACTGCCGTCCTTTAACTAAAAAGCCGTTAACCCTCAAATGGTCAATTTTCAGTTTTAAAAGTAGGGTGATAGAGTTCAGAATTCTCTATCTTTCTGTCTAAGAATCATTTCTCTAGCATTAATATGAAAATATTGTAAGTCGTTAAGTAACACAATTTTCAGCGATTCCATAACTTGAAAGCGTCTAACCAACACTACTTCGCTAAATTTCCTTTAAAGTACCTTAACCGCCAGATTTAATAATTATTTTTTAGCTTTTTACTTGACTAAAAGTACGTTATCAGATTATACTTGACTATAGGGACGCAAAAGGACTATAACTGCTTTATGATATGCTTTCATATAACGATTCCAATGGAAATCCTTACCTTATTTGCAGTTACTCGCCCTTAACGCTTTTTTAGTTAAGTAATTTTATTTAGGAAAAATTCTAATAACACTTTTTTGCTTAGCTACAAAGCAGCTAACCCTCATTTTTTAGCTAAAAGGCAGTTATCCGATTCTGGTGATGCATCAGTTTTGGGGATGAGAGTGATGATGAAATAATGTCGCTCCCAAGCAGAGTACCGATTGTTTTTGATTTTCTTTTACAAGACGTATTGTTTCTGATCAGGTTTACTAAGTTTTAAACAATCTAGCAGCTAAATTACGGAAAATATAACAAGTCAAAGTCAGACAGTCTGTACTATTTAATTTTTAAAACTATTTATTAATTATGTAATTTACCCCGTGGGTGGAATTAGTAATCGACTGTCAAGCAATGTACTAGAGATGGTGATACAAAAATTGTTAGGAGTACACTACCTTTGACCCGCTGACGGGGAGTCCATTTTGCAACTATTGCTATTTTTTCTTATCTTTATATGTATTAGATTATTAAGATTTGTATTTTTTACATTGTAGCAAATAAAAAGTTTTCTACCTCCTGCTATTTTCCACATATTCTGGTATATTATATTTTCTGAATGTGGATGAAAGAGTCTTCTAATCATTTGATAAGCGGTTCTACATTATTTATTAAGAGCATCCCACATGTAAGAGCTTGAAGCCCTATTGAAACCAGGGTGTATTTTTTTAAAAACCTTGTGCACAAGTCTTAATTTTTTTTTCAGGAAACTATTTATGTTTACATTGTTTGTGGTTCTATATGTACTCACATATCCGTGACTCGTATGATGGCTTCGCAGAAGAATATTTATAAAATAACGTTAAAATTGCAATTCTAAATGAATATACGGTTCCAAAAAAGAAAAGCGAGAAGATTTATCTCAATCTTAACCCCTTAATGAGCCACTGTAATGAAATAAACGTGAACATGACGAGAAATAAAGGTTAATTTTATCGAAAACTTAAAAGAGTCATTTAGTAAAAGAGTTTAAAATACTTGTTACTCACAATAAGACGCTAAAACCATTAATTTAGATAGTGTTTAAATCCTTAATACTTAAACCTAAAAGCTTTTGATCCTTTTCCTTTCCATTGGTTGACCTAGAGGATGTAATTCCCGAGAGCAAAGCCTCAGACAGCAGCAAATTTTTAACATTAGTAAGATTAAAATTTAGTACAACTATATAGAATCATAGTACAAAAGCATCCAAAAGCCCTTAAACGCTGATTATAAAGTTTTTGAAATTTAAATTAAAACGAAAGTCATAGCTTAAAAGTAGTTATAGTAGTATAGTAAAATGAAAATAAAAATACTAAATTACTTAGCTAAAAAGTCGCTATGGTATGTGAACGGCCGTCTTGTCCAGTAAATAGTTAAAATTTTCAGATTATATGCTGAACTAAACGAGAAAAAGTGAATTTAAAAATAAATTATAACAGTTTTTGGGTAAAAACTAATATTTATCTATACTTATAATAAATCTGTAGAGAGGCCAATTCTGTACATGAAATATATTTAAAAAAAAAACTATGAAGGGGTGATAAGGGATCGCTACTGATGCCAAAAATGCAATCAGTAAAATTTTTGTCTGTCTGTCTGTCTGTCTGTATATTCGTTATAGAAACAAAAACTACACGACGGATTTTAACAAAATTTGGCACAATTATTCTTCATACTCCTGGGCAGGTTATAGTAAAAGAATCATGTAAATCAGTGTAGAAACACCAAAGTTATACATGAAATACGCTATAAGTCATCGCGCGTGAATACAGAATCATGCATAAGGATTATTTTTGTGTATCAGTTGCCGCGTTCGACGCGCTTCGCGGCGGGAGCTATAAAAAGGCGGCGGGTCTGCACCCGTTTCGCGTTGTCATGGCATCACGTGTGAACGGCTGAACCGATTTCGATAATTCTTTTCTATTATATTCCTTGAAGTACGAGGATGGTTTTTATGTAGAGAAAACGTAAATATGTACCACGGGCGAAGCCGGGGCGGACCGCTAGTATATAATATAATTAAATGTCGATCGATGTATCTCACAATAATTATTGTAAGTGTCATAATTTTTAAGAAATAACGATTTCCGTGTTTTTTGCCATTTACTCGAAACTCACTTCGTGGGCTTAACGGCTTTCTAGTTAAAGGACGGCAGAAATGCAGAATAGTAAACTTTTATTAGGTACTGATTATATGTGTATTACTCAAAGTTTAACTGACTTCGTAAAATAATAATACTAAAATAAATGGTTTTGTTGTTTTTTGATTTGGCATTTTTATTTAAAAGAATACGATTAACAGTTGTCTCTGTTAAATGTTGGTAACTTTTTATGCATAATTCACTATTTATTTTTCTACCAAGCCATCGATATCGGTATCGGTATCGGTATCGCCGATACATTACTACAAATATCGGTATCGGTATCGTATCGGCAAAATCATGTATCGTTACATCCCTATAATAAACGTTATTAATATGCAAAAAGAATAAATTCCGAGTAATTTCTTAAAACTTTTTTTCTCACATGACATGTGACATTTGACACACAAAAGGTCATATTTAATCGTTCCTATTTAAAGATGGATACCATTTCATTTGACTAAATACATAACGATGCGACTCACCTCTCAATGGTAGGCCTGATCTTGTTCTGGTCCTCGCCAGCCACGAACTGCCCGTAGAAGGTCGCCTTCATGATGGCTTCGAACATCCGCTGCCCGACCAGCTGGCGCAGCCTCTTCATCAACTGTATACAAATAAGATTTTATCAATACTAAATAGATAAATAGTAAAAAAGTATTAAGTACCTAATATTATAAAGTATAAACTGGATGGATTGTTGGGCTGAACTAACCCATTGAGCCCCGAACGACCCGATCGGTCCACGGACCACGACACAATAGATTTTCTACTGTGTCTGTGGTTCCGGGGCCTGAGTTATTACACAGTACTCAAAGTATTAAAAAGAAACTCATACATCATAGGTAAGACCACAGACAATGAGAAAGCTAAGAACTTTTATCATGCCTCAACCACTGCGAAGCCGGGGCCAGTATATAATATGTATTTATGAAACCAAGTTACTCTTTCGAATAAAAATAATATTAAGAACATCATCTTTTAAGTTATTGCATAGCTTCTATCACGGGCCTTGAGCGCGGGGACCGAATCCAGAAATTCCGTAACGAAAAAACCTCACGCTCCCCACTCCGACGTGCGCGGAGGTGTGGCTTGAAGGCATAGCATGCAATAGCTTTACCGCGGCAGTCCCCGAGTGCCACACGAGTCTTTTTTGTATCAGAGAACCTCCTCCTTTATTAAAGTCGATGTTATACTTTGGCGTGTATTATTTATTTAGAAAAGAAAGTTGTCCAAAGGATTTAAACTTTGGGGACTCGAATCTTCCACAAAAAAAAATTCTAAAATCTTTCAGCAAGCATGGTGAGGCGGAATTACTAAAAAAAAAATAATTACTTATGCTAAATAAAATAACATAATTTGCAAAATGATAAATTTAGCTTCCGTGATAATTAACTGATTGTTATCAAAGAGTTAGAAATCTACTACTGTATGTGTATAGTAATTATTTTTAACTAGAATTATCTGGACATAAAACATTTACGTATTTAAGTATATTAAACTTTATATTAAACTTTATTTACTTAGATATAGGTACATTAAAATTACGGTTGTATTTCTAAGTTATATTTTAAATGTTTATTATCAAAAGTTACTACTTACTACTGAGTTAAAAAAACCTAATATGAAGGTACATAATTATTCATTGCTTTATTAAATATAGCATGATGTTGAAAAACAAGCTTCAGCCTGCCGCTTCACTCGTACAAGTTTTTAAGTAGGTACAATGTACTAGTACCTAGATAGTTTTTATTTTTAATGAGGGTACCTACGCTTCTTTACAAATTACTATACTTCAGAGAAGAATAACAATTACTTACGCCATTTAATCATCTAGGATATACATATTATTATCTCTGTCTGTGCTAAATTTCATCAAAATTCTATGAGAAAAAAGAGTAAAAAAGATCACACCAAACTTTGTATATAATTTGCATTGTCATCATTCTGACTGCTAACAGCTTTTAAATACAATATGAAATATTCAATGTCCATCATTTATTGGGCTTCGCCCGCGTGGTGTTTTGATAAAAGGTAGCCTACGTTCTTTCTCAGGGTCTAAAGATTGTCTATGCCAAATTTCATCAAAATCGGTTGAGAGGTTTAAGCGGGAAAGCGTAACAGACAGACAGACAGAGTTAGGTACTTTCGAGTTTCGCAGCTGTTATAATATTAGTAGGGATGATAAATTACAAAAAAAACGAGAATTTTCTCAAAAAAAGTTTATCATTGGATATTAAAATTCTAGATCTTGCTAAAGATGGTAATTAATTGTTTGTAGTGACATTGAAAATTCGAGGTTACGTCAAGGACGACTGCTAGGGTTGCCAATTACACCGTTTTAAAGTTAATAATGACCATTATTTTTAATTATGCTCACCTAAACATTATGAATTGAATTTTAATATGAATTATATTTTAAATTTAATTATAGAAAATAATATTACGTATGGCCAAAAACTTATAAAAGCCTACCCGAAAGAATCCTTATCACAGACGATACGATTAAAACCTTACTTACAATTAGTTACTCATAAAAAATCATCAATATGTATGCTTTCGATAATATGCAAATGCCATTGTCCTCATCAATATGACAACTTAGTAACAAGAACCTTAATACTCGCTGTTGCCAACCCTATCCCAGTCTGAAGCATGTCTGTCGAGTTAGCGACCGTTTACATCAGCTATGTTTAGTTTTTTCGCAATCTCGTGATTTTTACAATAAAAAACTAGTTACCGACCGCATCAAACCACTTGAGTGGATTTATTTCGACGTGCTAATAGGTTTTTTCCACTCGGGATTATCGAGATCATATTTACTGTGGAAATTAACGTTTTTATATAGAGCTATCTTATGTTTACATAAGTGACTTTTCTATTTACACATGTGATGACGATTCTGACGATTTACAGCAAGAGAAGTTAAATAATTATTAAATCACGCCTGAGTTCTGCCGAAAGGTTTTGGTAATGTAGATGCCCATTCAATCTTTTTTGGAAGGAAAGGAAGTTGATAGTACCTATTTATGGTTCCGTATTAATAGGAACGAATCGAATATTCAATGTAACCTAACCATAAATACAAACCACCCAGGTAGAATTAGTACCTAATACTGTAGGTTTCAAGACAATGAAGCAAAGGAATATCCTTCGTTGTTTAATTTGAATTTGCAAAAACAAACTGAATTGTAATTTTATGACGTGCATATTGAAACCAATTTAATTTATTTTAATGGCGATTAAAACTATATTGTCCATTACTTTGCTTTTTCAGTCCTTAATATGATAACATGGTTAAATAACTTACTAAACTAGGACGTATGCGTTATATTATAATAGTCCGAAGTTGATTATCTTGAGATAATCAACCATTCAAAAAGCACCAAGCAATTTATTGTAACACTAGCTGCAGATCAGATCTGGTTTCAGTCATGATAGCCCGGCTAAAAGTGTTAAGCTAATCAAGACTACAATCTATCTCTCATCTTTGTACAATATTTTATACATGCGGTCGTATATTTTCGTGAAAGAGATACAAACATACAACCACCTTTATAAAATTAATTAAGTATAGTAAGAAGTATACATTACAAAGATAGTTCGTCTTAAATACAATCCTCCTAATTGTAGTGTACAAGCAATTACAATTACGTGAATTACATTAGCAAGGGCAGCTACCACTAATTGGTGATAAATTTAATCGTTATCACACTAGCTTACTAAAGTCCTATCACTACATAGCTATAGTATAAAACAAAGTCGTTTTCTCTGTCCCTATTTCCCTATGTCCCTTTGTATGCTTAAATCTTGAAAACTACGCAACGGATTTTGATGCGGTTTTTTTTAATAGATAAAGTGATTCAAGAGGAAGGTTTTAATATATATAATTTATTAGATTTTAGACAAAGCGGACGAAACCGCGGGCGGTAAGCTAGTTACTTGTATTATGTACTTAGATTCGATTAAACATTCATCCGTCTTTATAAATTACTGTTTAAATATTTATATTTATATGAAAGTGTTGATATACCGATGCCAATAATGTGCCGATTATTATCAAAAACGAAAGTTATTTTTATCATATTACTTATATACTTCTTAAGATAATCTTTTCCTAATATACAAGCCTTTTTGATTTGATCCCATCTCCCTATCAACCTATTTATTTCGGTACCAAAATAATCGCTCCGTCACAATCTGTTAAAAGAATTTAGATAACTCTTAGTTTTTCCAAAAGAAAATTCTCCTGAATGGAATTTTCTCTCGCTATCGTCTGCTATCAGGAGTTGTCTGCATTTCCTTATCTGAGATAAGCCCCGGAATAGTTTCGGAAACAGATTTTTTGATAAAATCTATAGATGATTTTATTTCGGTAATGTTGTGGCAGGTTTTTTATCCTCGTGATTCAATTATTTATTTACTTACTATTTTCGTATGATCTTTGCGTAATTAAGATAAAATATGGAGTATGTCATCGACTGAGAAACATGATCATTATGTACATATTTAAATTTTAAAGGTGTATCTCAATGAAACAATGTATTAGTTTGGTTATATTTTTAATTCCAGTCACACTAGACAATAACTTAACATATATTCCAGTGTGACCAAAGGAGAATGGGCATTTTACTATGGAAGTTGGGCCTGAACCCTTGAGTTGGACCAATACACATGAGATATTGTTTTTATAGTAGATCATAACACATACATAACGGGAAAAATATATATAAAAAAATAATCAACCGGGTTTTTGTACAGTCACATCAAGTTTTATTTCTTTGTGTATAATATTTTTTGCCATAAATAACTGTTATAATACAATGACAATATCTTTATGTTACTCCAATTCACTTTCACTTACAAATACGCACTAATCTTAAGCCTTCTAATAAGCGAAATACACTAATATTATGTTTTGTAACAGGTACCTATACCGTGGTTATTATAATTTAACGTAGTTAGACGTTTTTTGTGTTTAAACTCAGTCACTCCAGTGACATTTAGATTTATACTTACTTCACTCGAATTAAAAACGCCGTTATTGTGCGCAAAATAATAGCCAAATGAATAAAACTTTTTGCCTTGACTGTACAAGAACCCGGTTGATTTATTTTTTTATTTTATTTTTTTCGTAAGGTATGTGTAATGATCTATCACAAAAACAATATTTCGTGTGTATTGGTCTTAGCCCAAGTTTCAGGCCCAATTTGCCCATTCTCCTTTGGAAGAAATTTATCAATCGATAGATTTTGACAAGAATAAACATCAATTCTTCAGAGAAATGTTATCAAATTTTGCTTAGATCTCACAAAATCAATATTGAAATGAAATATAATTTATCTCTTCTTTCCTATCGAAGTCTAGACGCGATATTTGCTTTGGCCTCGGACCTAGGGCAATCTATAGATTAGTAAGCTGGTTAATTATATCGATTCTCAAAGCGACCAAACCGTCACCAAGAAATTCAATAACCAATATAGATAAGAGTATAATAAAACCAATGCGATGAAATCAGATAATTAATTTAAAACAAAAGCCCTGTTTTAAAAAATACATCGTACGGTATTTAATATTCATGTTTTTAAAATATATTTATGCATATAGGTAAGATTTAGGTACACCTTTAATATAAGTCGATTACATATTCCGTATTTATCTAAATTACTAAAAGAACATACCATAAATTTTCAAATGAAGAGCAGTAGGTACCTACTGAATTTTCTACATCGAAAGAAGTTTTTCCAAATGAAAGTTCTATCAAATCCCATTCATCATACAGTAAACAAATTGTTTCAAAACACAGGTACAGGAACATAAATCTAAACGAACTAATCTAATCACGACGTCAAAACCTCTGAAGGGCACGCCTCCCGGTTACATAAGAGCATCACAGTGACGCGGGTTGGCCCACGGTCGGCCAACCTTTGGAACAGCGTGGGCCAGCATGACGCATACGTAGGTAGTATAAAAGCAAAAGTAATTTCTTATTCGTAGTTAATTACGTATCGATACGCTGCATGTGTAATTATTGTTATCTATTACAAAAACACACTGTAAGTATTCAATGGGGGGTAATTTTATCTACATATACTGCGTGTAACTTGTTATGTAGCATTATTTACATATAGATAGCATAGGAAAAATAATTGATTGAGTTAATTATACGAGTAAATTGAATTGAAAATCTAATTGAAAATGTACCGACTTGCCACCGACCTAAAAAAAATATACTGAAACGTGTGCGGCAATTAATAGTCTAATCACTAATCACATACCTACGCCAGAAATGTCTAATGTAAGGCAAGTTTAACACTAATGTGAAGTTAAGGAAAAATACTGATACAATACAGTACCAGTTAAGTAGGGATAAGAAAACAAGGAAACTGGCTTAATTTAAATAAATAAAAAATCTCATCGAAAACGGTCAATCCGTTTCGTACGATTCCACAGACTGATACACACATATTCTATCCTATATAAAAGCAATAAACTAAGATAAAATATTCAGAGCAAAATTTTTCAAGGCATTCGCTCGCCTTCATGATAAAAACTAAAAATCGGGTAACATAAATACCATTGCAGTATTTTATGTGTACCTATTGTCTAGATTTATAGTACAAAGTCAGATTTATAATCCTCCCACATTCCCATACAGTCAGATTTATTAAATCTATACTAAAACATGATCGAGCTTCTACGTTCTTACTGTAAAACTCGCATCTACCCTCTTTTTTGTTTTCTTATTCCAATGCACGTATCGCAATGAGACATGTATATTTCGGCAAATCTGATTGCTTATGCGAAAATGTCGATTTATGAGTCAACTTGATGATAAGAATAATGCGTACTAGGTTTTAAACTAAATCTGAAACACTTTATCGTGCAAATTCACTCCTTTTAGAAGCGCCTTTGAATAGTCGTAACGTTACATTATTATTTATTTCATATTTGGGACGAAAAACAGTTTCTATAGAAAGATACAGATCTAGTGTATGTTTACATCAATTTTTAATCGCAGACTTTATTTATTTTTATTTATTTAAATAGGTACACATCTACTTGCTTACTTTCTTGCTACTTGCTTTCTTTGTCATTTCTTGCTATATGAGAGGACACTTGTGATAAAAAATTTTCTTATTAAGTTTCAATTTCAAAGATTTATTTCGTCGCAAATTAAAATAGGTCGTATAAAACAAATTAATAAACTACAGTTATATTTAACCAGGCGTTAACCGCCGGCCACTCCGGTTTCTGCTAACAAAAACTAAATCGAACTAGATCAAGGGGTCACTAAACCGCTATGGGGAACAAAAAACTTTGCAAAGAGCATTTATATAATAAATACTAGCGGCCCGCCCCGGCTTCGCCCGTGGTACATATGAAAAATAGATGTTGGCCGATTCTCAGACTTACCCGATATGCACAGAAAATTTCATGAGAATCGGTCCACCCGTTTCGGAGGAGTATGCAGACTAACATTGTGACACGAGAATTTTATATATATAAGAAGAAGATATTCTATACTCGGACAAGGTGTTGCTGTGGCACCTAGCTATATCAAAACGCTTTTTCAAGGCATGATCTATCTATTTCACAAATTTCAGCTGAATCGGTTTATTAATTTTCGTCTTTTTATACATTGTTTTAAACAAGTAATCAATATAATGGACACCTACTTTAGAAATTTGGCCAAGGGATAAGGACAGAAAAACCGCTCACAAGGCATACCTATAATGTGACCTTATCAAAATTGAAATCAACTGAAAAATCCAGTTTTAGGCAGCCCAGTTAGGTTCAAACGCATACGAAGATTATTTTTATCTCTTCTAATTTGGGTACAATAAAAATCTTGTAAATGTATTATTTGGTATTTGCCTTTGATGCGTTAGACTTTTTTTTACAATTTGTTTAGATACTATAGGTCTTCGCTCACGCTTCGCTCGCGTGCATGTCATGCTTATCTCACGTTCTCTGATAGGTATCGCAAAATTGATTGAACATTTTGGTTGAATGAACGAAAAATGTGCGAATAAATATCATATATATATATATATTTTAACACCAGCTCACAACAGCTAACAAAGCTCAAAATATTCACGCTAGAAGCGACCTCTGCCTCCTCTTTCAATTATTATTTATTCGAATTGTTTATAAAAAATTAAAAACTTAAAAATGTCGTCAAAAATACATTTTTTAGTATTTAAATTTATTTAACTAGTATAAATAGATTATAGGAACAGATCAGAGAACACTGCAAATCATCAAAAAATGTCGTGAAAAATTAAGTGTCTAGCCAACGCGTATCATCTCTAGACAAATAAGATTACAATTATAATGACAATAGCAGTTAATTCATGAAAAAAACCTTGCTTCACAATCACCAAGGTTTTAAAATTTAAATAAACATAATTAAATGAAAGCGACAATAGATTAACATAAAAAGTTAATTTTAAAATGTCCGTAAAGTTAAATTTAAAAATAAATTATTCAAGGATGTAAAACGAATGTCTTTTAATGAAACAATGGAAAAGGCTATAAAAAGAAATATTTTAATGAAAAAGTATTTTATCGTAATAGTTTAACTTAGTTTTCCTTTATTGCAATATATAGAAGAAGAAAGAAAGAAGAAAGAAAAAACATTTATTTCTAGATAAAGGTACACAGTACACACACAAGAAGAAAACACAAAATAAAAGAAGATAATTTGGAAAATCCAAAAGTGCACGCCTCATAATTTTTTTTAATAAATATTTATTAATTATTATTTTTGTTTATTTAATAACAATTAAACCACATCGAATCAGACCCTGAAAAATGAAAGGGTTCTATTCCTGAGCATACTCAAGCGTAAGAGAAAAAAAAAAGACTCGATTAGTAAAGTATTTCGGTCGCTATCGTGTTAACAAGAAAAAGGATCCGCACATATAGGTATATTAAGAAGAGCTGGAACGTCAACACATTTACACATTGCACATGTTAGGCCGGGAGATACTGACACAAAATTTCGGGCCATTTGTAACAGGATGGCGGTCTAGAGGGGTCTTAGTACACAATGACAAAAAGAAAAATGATGGTCAGAACGCTGGTACCGGTTGACGAGTCGCGTGGGCGTTAGTCACACTCGTCGGATAAATAGCGAAAGTCCAACGATTTGTAACACAAAAATTTTAGAATTTACCGATAGCCCTTAAAAAAATATGTAGGCGGTAGTGTCATGCCATACAGTTACGATGTGACTTACAGTCCGCCATACCGACGTGAATGCGTTGATTTAAAAAAAACAATTCAACCATTTGTACCTACCGGGCTCACTTTTGCACAGGTAACCATCGTCGTGCAGCCATTTACTAAAATCGCCATGCCATACTTTTCGGACGATTCCAAATGGTCGCCATACCGCGGAAAAGTCAAACGATTTGTAAATCGTTTGACTTTCGCTATTTATCCGACGAGTTCGACTAACGCCCACGCGACTAGTCCGCCGGTACCAGCGTTCTGAGTTCTGACCATCATTTTTCTTTTAGTCATTGCGTAATAAGACCTCTGTAGAACCGCCATTCTGTTACAAATGACCCGAAATTTTGTGTCAGTATCTCCCGGCCTATGTATGTGTCATATTTTGCAATTGTTTATAAATACAGGGTGATGTAATTGGTGTAGTACGAATATCTAAAAATCTATGAAGAATTTTGTGATACAGTAAATGGAAGAATATTATAGACTATTTTACAGTATTTAATAAAATCATTTAATTTTTTGTTCATTTTCATTAGAAATGTCAATTTTTCTCACCAAGGTGGAAATTTGGATGATAAGGATCTTGTTAGAAAAATATACATTTTGATTAAAATCGGATTTTTTTTTCAAAAATCAAATAACTAATTAATAATCAGAGTTATCACATTATTAAAAAAAAATAAGCCAAACTATACACAATTTTTACCTACTTGATGCAATCCTCAAAGATCATGGACATAGTGTATTGCGCCTTCCACCATACCATCCAGAACTCAACCCAATAGAGTTACTATGGGGCATAATTAAAGGGAAAGTAGCATCACAAAATGTGAACTTTAACTTGAAAACTGTGGAAGAATTATTTAGAAAGGAAGCAAATGCTATTAGTCTGGATATGTTTAGTGACGTTTGGAGAAAGACGCGAGAACATGAGGAAAAATATATTCAATTAGAACCAAAAGTAGATAATTACACTGACTCATTTATAATAACATTAAGAAATTCCGACAACGAAACATCGAGTTCTTCGAGCGATGAAAGTTACAGTGAAATAGAAGATTACGATTATGATTAAATAGATTCTTCTTCTTCTCTATATACTGCTTTCTGAATTGGTGGTAAATGTTAAAACTGTTAAACTGTTATGACGATTCAAAAGTGCTTCTAGAAGAATTGTATAAATGTTTGAGTTTGAGTTTAAAACCAATAGTGTGAAAATTATACAATAAACATGTAACACATATTTGTTAGCGCGTATTGGTAGGTATTACGTACTTACTACAAATATAATATTTCTTAGATATCTTTACTCGACCAAAGTCAGGAATTTAATTATTATTTGATAATTGAATTATTATTAATACTTTTATCCAATTGATTATTATTAGAATAAATAATTAACTTCATCAATTGATTTACTTTTAAATTATAATTTTACAGGTAAATTATGAGAGCTTTCATAAGTAATTATATTTGCATATACATATCTACAACGCACCCATTTTACAATTCAAGTCTAAAATGAAACTAGAGTCGCATTTATTAGGGTTCCGTAGCCAAAATGGCAAAAACGGAACCCTTATAGTTTCGTCATGTCCGTCTGTCCGTCTGTCCGTCTGTCCGTCTGTCACAGCCGATTTACTCGGAAACTATAAGTACTACAGTGATGAAATTTGATGGGAATATGTGTTGTATGAACCGCTACAAAAATATGACACTAAATAGTAAAAAAAAGAATTGGGGGTGGGGCCCCCCATACATGTAACTGAGGGATGAAATTTTTTTTTTCGATGTACATACCCGTGTGGGGTATCAATGGAAAGGTCTTTTAAAATGATATAAAGTTTTCTAAAAAACATTTTTCTTAAAGTGAACGGTTTTTGAGATATCAGCTCTCAAAGTCGTAAAAAGTATGTCCCCCCCCCTCTATTTTTATAACTACGGGGTATAAAATTCTAAAAAAAATAGAGGTGATGCATGCTAATTAACTCTTTCAACGATTTTTGGTTTGATCAAAGTATCTCTTATAGTTTTTGAGATAGGTTGATTTAACTGTAATTTATTATATTTGCTGCTACGGAACCCTTTGTGCGCGAGCCCGACTCGCACTTGGCCGGTTTTATTTTTGAACATACTGTAAGTGAAATTGCATAAGTGTGAGTACTGTGAACATGCCAGCTTTCCCTAATTGACCTGTACAGACACACGGACGTCCAAGACAGAACTTTTTTAAACTGTTTTTTAACTAGTTTAAATAACAAAAATGACATCAAAAATATCATGAACGTTAAAAATAGTGTTTTTTCTTAATATGTGTGTGTATGTATTATCTTACAAGTGCAATGTATGATACATAAAGACATTTTAAGTTTGAAAAATCAGATGTTTTGCGCGAAGTGACAGTCTGTAGTACCCACCTCAACGCTTCGCTTATGAGGCGTGCAAAAGAAAGTACGATTCATAATAAAATTAGACATAAATTAGACGCCATGTTTGTTGAGAATCTGGTATTGTGTGTGCACTGCATTTCCAGAAAAGGGTCTTGACTCAGCTTTCTGCCATAATCGCATCAATATATACTATCTATCAAGTCGTCATACGCTCAAAACCGCAGATATCCACGTCATAAATATTAAATAAGTGCATCATAAAATGACCGGGATATTTGCAGAATATTTATTTTATTAAGGAAAGGTTGTATGTGATTAATAATAATTGAATAACATTAACAATTAAAGTGTAACGATGATTTGCACAAGCTACTTAGTATTTACCCGCATGCGTGAAGCGGCAATGTAAAACGAAGGGCTTTAATTTGCTCCCTCCAAATCCATACTAATATTATAAATGCGAAAGTAACTCTGTCTGTCTGTCTGTTACTCAATCACGCCTAAACTACTGAACCAATTGGCATGAAATTTGGTATGGAGATATTTTGATACCCGAGAAAGGACATAGGCTACCTTTTATTGCGAAATATGTACCACGGGCGAAGCCGGGGCGGACCTCTAGTAGCTACATAATTCGCAATCTACTTATCCTAATTTGGCAAATGATATTATATTCATTATCTGTCTTACCACAAAAAACTTTAGACAGGGTTTAACTTTAAGCGCGGGTTCTCTTTTCTGGTTTTGTCGTATTTCACATAGACAACTATTAAAGTGAGAGATCCCTGGTTTAAAGTTAGACTGTGTTTAATTTTTTTGTGGTAATACCATGTTTCTTCTTACCCAACCTTCGTACTGATTAATTTGAACATGGTATTATTCAGAAGGCAGAATTTCTTAAAGAATCTAATTTGCATTGTTAGCTGGTTTAGACTTGGTTCAAGTTAATGTCTGCTTTGTGATAAACATTTTGCTTACGTCTTGTCGCGTAGGGATTGACGTACAAATAATATTTCATTATCCTGTATGTCTAATAGATTTCTAAGCATCCGGAAGGAAAACGCAGTTTCTTATTGGATATTTCATAATAACTGACTAGCATCCCGTCTGCACCTTTGCTCACAATATTTGCTCCATTTTATCCTCCTAGTGGCTTTCGCAATGCATAATATTATTATATATTTTGTCCCTAGCCAAGATAGTATAGCCTATGATCTGTAATCCTAACTTATACATATTACTAGCTCTCCGCCCCGGCTTCGCCCGTGGTACCTACATGTTTAAACTATCTCTCAAGTTGGATCGAACTGCACATGGTGTGCGAATTTTATTATAATCGATTTAAGTGGTTTAGGAGTCCATTGAGGATAAACATTGTGACACGAGATTTATATATATTAAGATAAATGCGAAAGTTTGTTTGTTCTTCTGTTCACTGTCACACTAAAATCTAGCTGCTATAACTATGCCTAAGATACTTTTTCTTTTACAAAATCTAGCCCAAATTCTAGGTGAAATATTACTCTTCCACAGTACATTACGTGATCCGTACAAAGGGAAACCCCACCAAGGGTACTCAACCCTCGATGGATAGCTGGCACGCCGCCATGGCCAAGTGATTGAGTTGACATCTCATACATATCTCACATATAACCGAATCAATAATGTTCGTTTTATAAATAAATTTAATGCGACGTGAGTGTAGGTAGTAGGGCGTAACACACAGAGCGTTTAATTGAGAATTGTGTCCTGTTCAAAATAAAGGACGTTTATTATTTTGTGACAAATAGCATCAGAAAACATTCGTTTTTTTTTTCTGGATACGTAGCGATTGCTTCAAAGAATAGACGACTTGAAATATTTTGTAGCTCTTCTTTCATATAAGTATTCGCTGCCATACAATGTAAGTTATAAAGAATAATAGTCATTGTCTTTAAAATAGTGTTTAATTAAAATTTGAACACGACATCATCATTTACGAATCTTTCAGGAATTACGAATCGAACATAAGGGGGCAAATGTCGATCAACCCAAGTTTACCAAAGTACCCTTGTTACCATGTGGCGTGCACGTAAACCCATTTTATATCGATATAACCAGTTTTACGACGATTTCTGTCTGTTTCTTTTAATATTTACTGTCTGTTATCGCCTGTTTGCTTAATTAGATCAAATTTACGCCAAAAACATAAGGTTATTCTTTAAAAATAAAATTTCCTGAAAGATTCTTCAAAACATAGCTATGCGTTATCTAAAATATCTTGATGAAGAGAGAGATTGATCGTATGTTTGTTTGTTTACGGATAAATTCGTTCTGAAACGATATTTCACACAGCTATAGCGATTTTAAAAATTAATTTACTTTTGGCAAGCTAGATAATAAATCAACGAGTATAATATATTCAGAAGATTTGATATTTTCGTAAAGATAAAAGAATTACAAGATACGGAACTTTTGGTACTTTGTAGCTTGAAAAGAAGGGGGTAGTTGTAAAATGCTATATATAATAAATAATAATCACAATATGTGCTCACTACGATTACGATGTTTGTAAACTTAACTTAATTCCGTGGTGTTAAAAAATCAAGATAATAAATCAACTCGCATTCTATTAAAACTGTACTTAGCATAAAATCATCAAGTAGGTACCCATTGTAACAAATCGAAGCACTAGGTCATTTACCTATGACCTGCTTTGTGCTAGCCGGCTAGCGCTCGTCATGTCTCGGCCTACATTTACAAAAAAAGATGCCAAAATTAACTTGTCACATTGACTTTGTTCCAGAATTTGTTACAAAGTGAATTTTACGTAAAAAAAAATACTGAATTTTACGTAGCCGTGTTGAATTACATTTTTTGTCTCATTTCCTTGTTTGCTATCGTAAAATAAGTAATTAGTTTAAATGATTTGTTTAAAGGAGGCTCAGTAAGTACAAAAGGCATATGTAATTAATTGCGGATTTGTTTTCTATCTCCCACTAAATCTTATACAGTAGAACCTCGATAAGTTAAAGTCCAAGGGAAACACAAAATATTTTAAGTTATAGAGGTTTTAAGTTATCAAGGGTCTATCCATTTTTCACTGCTTCTATAGCTTTTAATTTATCAGCGCAGGTGGGGGTTGTTAGTTTTCTTTTTGGACTAATTTTAAGCCAGTTTTATCACACAGTAAGTAAAGTGATGTTTCTAGGACAACGATCAAAAACTTATGATGCAAGTAAGTCGTCATAAAGCTAACCGCCGCAAATCTTTGAAGAATTTCGATAAAGCAAACAATAGGTAATGTATTGTTTACGTTAACAATACATAGTTATATCGGGGCCACCCGCAGTACATGCGAGCGATGTCATATTTGTTAACGCAGCAAACTATGGCCACCCTGCATCGCCTTAATGCATACATATTGTATTTCTTCAAACGCTGCATTTTTGTTTAGAGATAAGTTTATTAGTTTAAGTTTTAGTTTAATTCATTCTGAATGTAGAAAGCACTAATTAAAGACGTGTAAATTAAATCTTGTGTTTTTAAAAATCGTCCTTCGGTCCGTCGAAATTTGAGTGGCGCAGCCGGTAGGATACTCGATAATATCCTGCTGCCGAGCTATCAGTAAAGCCATAATTAAGGACCTGTGATAGTGCGGTACAGACGAGTATCCTCGAACTAAATAAATAACTCCCGCGACGCGTACGCGTAAAAAACTGAATCGCTGCAGTGAAACGCGTACGGAGACTTCAAGGACGAGCATTCAGAATCATAAGTGAAGGACATGGGAGCGAGCAGACTGTGAGTAGACCTCTTCACTCCTGTTTTTCATAGTCCCTGTTCTCACGAAATCCCCGACCCAAAATAGTCGGCCTAATCATTACGTTTATTTGATTTTGTTCATTACAATTATCGTGATAAGTCGTAATTTTTAGTGTTTAATTTTAATTGTTAGTTATTAGTTAGTGATTTTAAGTGTTAGGTACTTTCATTAATTTCGTGTTTTAATCGATAAAACTACGCAAAATGGAAGAGATTAAACTCATTCCTAGAGAAATACTATGTATCATTCCCAAATTTGATGGGGATGAAAAACTATTAAACCTATTTATCAATAAAAGTGAATATATTATAAGGTCATTCCAAGATGCGAGTAATAACGCACAAAACTTATATGTATACCATGCCATAACGAGCAGGCTTATCGGTAAGGCAGCTTCACTGCTTAGTGATTACCAAAATATAACTTCATGGACTGAATTGAAAGAAATACTTACCCAACATTTCGGAGACCCGCGATCGGAAGAGTGTATAGCATTAGAGTTAGAAGGGTTAAAAATAAAACAAGGTGAAAGTTACATACAGTTTTGCCACAGAATACAAAACGTAAAAAGTTCCCTATTTTCAAAGGTGAACCGCTTCACTGATGAAGGGGTCAAAGCCGCGAAAATGATCATATACAATAATACTGCGTTAAATGTTTTTCTGTACAACCTCCCGGAGGACATGATCCGGATTGTTAGATTAAGGGGTTGTAAAAACTTAGAAAATGCACTTAGTGTAGTTACGGAAGAAGTAAATTTTATACAACAATATAACACAAAGATTAGTAAGCCAAAACCTATAACCCAAAACACTTTTCAAAATTCATTCAAACCTAATTTTATTACAATGCCTATAAATCAAAACTTTAAATATGGCAGTCCTCAACAGCCAATTGGTTATAGACCGAATTTCGCCCAACAACCCCGACAAGATTTGATACAACAACCTCGACCAAATTTTATTCAACAGTCAAGGCAAACACCACAAGCCCAAGGCTATAAATTTGGCACACAATCTAATAATAACCACCAATTGCGACCTTTTCAAAATTCCGGTTATCAATTAGGAATCCCAAATCAACAAACAGACCAACCTCGTTTTAAATTTGGCATACAACATGCCCAGGCACCGAACCCCGGCTTAAATAGCGATGTATCAATGCGTACAGCACCTATGAGGCAAAACGTAACTCATAACATATATTACTGCGATGAACCAAATTATGAAAATTACGATAACTCACCCTTAGATTATAAAGAAGACGCCGCGAACGAGTTATACGAGTATACCGATCCGGAAGTAACTGAAAGCAATTTTAATGACAATAACGAATTTCCTGTTACCGGCCTCCAACGAGACAGTGAAATAATAAATTTAAATTATTGTGACAGCTTCTTAAAATTACCACATATTATAGTTCCCGAAATAAAAGCAAAGTTTCTCATAGATACAGGAAGCAGTCGTTCCTTTATAAGTCCAGCCAAAGCAGAAGAATATTTTAGAGACCGTAAACAGTATGAACAATTTACAGTTGTTAGTACCCATGCGCAAAGCACTCATGATGAGGTTATAGAAATTCCATTATTAAAAACTTTTAGAAGCTCACTTTCCCACAAATTTTATGTATACAATGTAGACAGTAAGTATGATGGATTAATCGGATCTGATTTACTTAAGAAACTAGATGCAAATATCGATATGAAGCACCAAGTTTTAGAAACATTTAACGCCAAAATACCGATTATATATAACCCTCCGTTAAAAATCACCTTAGAGCCTCGATCAGAAACTAGAGTATCAATTCCAACTAACCTTCAGAACGGTGACGCTATATTAGATTTTCAGACTTTTCGTGAAAGCGTTCGTATGCCCGCAGCAATAGTCGACGTGTCAATGAAAGTTAATGTAGATGAAAAGGAGCGAAATCTTCAAAAACACTTCACCGATGAAATAGTAAAAGTTAGTAACGATCAGGCGGGAAAATGTGACCAACCCCTGACGCCGATTACAATTTCGTCTGATTCAGACCGAACAGTGCCTATCACTAAAAATAATCGCCCAAGGTCCCCATATTCGATTCCGTCACCTGATAGTAGTACAATAACCATGGAAAGCAGCACCTTGACTGCGACTAACAATAATAGCGAAAATATAGATACGGTTCATTCAGCTCGCGATCTTGATACGGAAGGCATACTGATTCTAGATCTAGCTGTAGATTTTAATAAACAATTAACTCAACAATTTGTAAAAGATCACCACAAACGCACAAAATTCTTATACAAATATCTTACAGACAAAATTATTCATAAGAAACAGGTTATTAAGGATAAGCATGGCGGTGAAAATTATTTTAACATAGACATAGGAGATTCAGTTTACATTAAAGGATTTAACACGAGACGTGCTAAAGATAGGCCTACATATCAGAAAGCGATAGTCACGGGACCAATCCATAGAAATATTGTGCCAGTAACGACACACAATCGTGAGACTAAAGTTCCAATTAAATACATTAAGCGTCCTCCGCAGGTTACTGCTTCTGACGATCCATGTGATCCAAAACCAGGGCCTTCAACTGCACCAGATTAAACGGAATCCCGGAATACTACCCCTCCGTGAAGGCTATGCAGTCGTCAGCAATGACACATGGAGAGTTATTAAGGTGTTAGATTTAAAGTTAATATATGACGATTTAGAATTTAATATAAATAGTTATCTATCATTTAGAAATCAGGTTCATAGTTGTATTGATGTAAAAGCGTTAGGTTCCGATTTTACTACAACCGAATTACAAACAGATTATCATATGAATTATACTATTGATAAATTTGAACAATTAATTCCGTCTTCTAGATCTAAACGTGGTTTATTAAATCCACTTGGTTCAGTTATAAAAATTATCACCGGTAACCTCGACAACGAAGATGCTATACAATTTGAAAACACTATTGAAAAATTAAAGACTAAACAAGACTCTATAATACATAAGATGACGATCGTTACTGAGATGGTGGGTTCGTTATTAAATGTGGCTGAAATATCTAATAACAATTTCATTGCAATCCAGAATAAGCTAAATGTAATTGATTCGCTTTTAAATGACACAAGTTTACATCAAAAGACTAATGAAATTATACATACATATTCTGCATTTTTACATAATTTTATGTCTATTTACGTTAGATTAAGTGAAATTGAAACTGCTGTAGCTTTTAGTAAAATTAAACTTTTACACCAATCCGTTGTAGATACGAAGGAATTATTGCTTTTATTAAAAAATATTGAAACTAGCTCTAAGTTACCATTTCCAGTAAATTTAGATAATGTTCTTAAAATCGAACAATTAATAGAAGTACAAACTTATGTAAAACAAAGTCAAATAAAATTCGTAATGACTATTCCATTAATTACTGATGATATTTACTCATATTTTAAAATAATACCTTTACCTATATTTAACGAAGAAAAAGGTCAGACTTCCCTTATCCTTCCCAAATACCCATATGTCCTTGTGAAGGGGTTGAAAACGATGCCACTTTCACAACCATGCAAAGAAATTGATGAAGACCGGTTCCTATGCCCGGAAATACTGACATCAACATTATATAAAGATGATTGTTTAACCGATCTTCTGCGGCTATCCACAAATGTTTCCAGTTGTCAGCAGATTCCCATTTCCATAGATGACGTGAAAATCGACAATGTTCTACCAAATAGATGGATACTTTACGTAAATGTGGAAACAGTACTTACTAAGGTCTGTGAAAATGAGGTAACCCAAGAATTTCTTCGTGGTACTTATTTATTGGCGTTAGACGAGATTGGCTGCTACGTGAAAATCGGAGATATAACACTAAAGAAATATGAAACGAATGGAAATGATATTATATACCCAAGTTTACCAAAAATTATATTACCAAATTTGATGAACTCCCAGACCGACAGGAAGCCTGTTAACCTGAAGGGTGCAAATTTAACTGACATAAATATGCTTAGGCATTTAATTGAAAATAGTGAAAATAGTGAAAACCAGTTTAATAGTACAGTGAATAGTGCCGTCGGAGTGATTAACATTATAACTTTTGTATTAATCGTAATTATAATTGTAATCGTCATAGTTATTAAGTCTAAATTAAGAAAAATATGTATTCAAGAAAACCCTTCAGATTTTCTTGAAACTGAGGATGGAGGAGTTATATCGGGGCCACCCGCAGTACATGCGAGCGATGTCATATTTGTTAACGCAGCAAACTATGGCCACCCTGCATCGCCTTAATGCATACATATTGTATTTCTTCAAACGCTGCATTTTTGTTTAGAGATAAGTTTATTAGTTTAAGTTTTAGTTTAATTCATTCTGAATGTAGAAAGCACTAATTAAAGACGTGTAAATTAAATCTTGTGTTTTTAAAAATCGTCCTTCGGTCCGTCGAAATTTGAGTACATAGTAAACACGTGCAAGCAATAAATACCGAAACATTTTGTTTTGACACTCTTTCAAAATGACTCATTGACAAAAATTTTTATGTAATAGAGGTTGTGAAAACATTTCTTTAAGTTATTGAGGGCCAATACAGAGATTATTTATTTAAGTTATAGAGGTTGCGTATTTTAAGTTAAAGAGGTTTTGGGCTCTGATGGGAAGGGAACATATTATTTTGTGAAGTTACAGAGGTTTTTATGTTATCGAGGTTTAAGTTATCGAGGTTCAACTGTATATAAAAATGAATCGCAAAATGTGTTGGTAAGCGCATAACTCGAGAACGGCTGAACCGATTTCGATAATTCTTTTTTTATTATATTCCTTGAAGTATTTCCTTCAGATATCTGGGTTGCACGATAACGGATGCACACACTAGAGAGGAAGAGATTAAAATCCGCATACAAAATACCCTCAAGTGTGGTGCTGCCTTGCATAAAGTCCTCGTGTCTAGGCTTCTGAGTAAAAAAACCAAACTGCGGATATAGTTACAAAACGGTTATAAGACCAATACTTACTTATGGTTGTGAAGCCTGGACCCTAACCCAGAACGAAGAGCGTAACCTTTTAGTCACAGAACGAAAGCTTCTTAGGAAGATCTTTGGTCCTATCAGACAAGAGGATGGAAGTTGGAGAATCCGGAAGAATGCCGAATTAGAAAAACTCATGGCCGAGCCAAATATACTTGGGGAAATAAAAGCGCATCGCCTGCGTTGGCTTGGTCATGTAGAGCGAATGGGTGAGGAGCGAGGTCTGAAGAGAGCATACTTGGGCCGTCCCTCGGGCCGTCGGCCGGTGGGTCGACCCAAGTATCGCTGGCGCGATCAAGTGGAGAGAGACCTGAGTGCGCTTCAAGCCAGTGACAATTGGCAAGAGACCGCTCAGGACCGGGCAAGGTGGAGAGTTCTCGTCTCGGAGGCCAAGACCCACTTCGGGGTTTCAGCGCCACAGGAGTAAGTAAGTAAGTATTCCTTGAAGTACGAGGATGGTTTTTATGTAGAGAAAACGTAAATATGTACCACGGGCGAAGCCGGGGCGGACCGCTAGTTTTACATAAAATATAAACATGTACATAATTGATTTATTTCAGTTCACATCATTTAACTAAGTTCGTTTAGGCGTTCAGGCGTGTTTGAAACCTGACAGACATATTCACAAACATTTATAACTAGCTGTGCTCCGCGGTTTTACTCGCAGTACTCCGCTGCTGTTGTTCTAAGCGTGATGATATAGCCGAAAGAATTTTTGTTCCCGAGATTAGCGCGTTCAAACAAATAAACTATTTAGCTTTATAATAATATTAGTATAGATATAATATATTGGACTAGGTTAAAAAGTTTCGGTTTTATTATAATATTTTGATTAATTTCCTGTTGGCTTACCTATATACAACTTTGGGATACTAATGATCCCGCAGCTGCAGATAAGAGAAATTGAAAGATTAGAAAAAATTTATGCCCGCGCTAAATGCGAAAATAAATTGCGTTGTTAAAAATAACTAGGTAGGCAATTGATTATTGAAAATATCATTTTCAGGATAACATTTATAAAATGAATGATTACGTAAAAATATCGAATATTGTTTGAAGTTACTAGACCGTACATAATAAGAAATAAATGCTTTCTTTCTTTCTTAAATCTTCATACAAATGCTACATTTTCTTAAAAATAAACAATTGTAACGAATTTTTTATCCTTGAGAACAAATCTAGCTCGCGCTTATTTCTTCCAATATCTAAACGCGATGGATTTAGGCATAGTTATGCGAGGTCGTTTACGACGTGAGTCGCTTAAAATCAGGTGATGTGTCCTCTAAAATTTTTCGTTTTAAACAATGAAAGCTATTAGTAGGTAACTAGTAGGTACCTACTCAATATTGTACCTATGTAACAAAAACCCCTACGTTTTTTATATTATTATTTTTGCAAACTTCTCTATCTATCTACGACCGACAATTTTTAGCTATTCTATTATCAAAACGGAAAGCATGAATGAGTTTTTTTTTCGTTCACAAACCAACAAGCAGCTGTTCTCATAACGTAAGCTTCAATATTTTTTTTTTATAAACGAATTCAAGAGCAGGTGAATGACACCATTATTTACGTAATTTTTATACTTAACATAAGAGTTCTAATATCATTATTTTTTTTTTCACGGAGTCCTTTCTTTCGATAATTTTTTTGTCAGTTATGTGGGTAGGTGAGCATATATGATAACAGAAACTTTAAATTAAATAAAAATTGATACAAAACATAATACCTATGTATTCCGATCATTAAAGTAGTCCAAAAGTTCTATGTTTCGGACAAAAAAGTGATCAATTTATATCACCACGTGGAATCTGCAAAAAAATGTAGGTTCACCACCTACATAAGTAACGCTCAGTAGGTAGGTATCGTATCGATAGCTGATAGAAAATACCCAATAATTATATTTTATTAGCAGAATAAGAAGTAAACAAGATTCACCATATAAGGGGTAGAATTTCCGGTCGATAAATATTCTTTAATAACATGCATGTAATTATTTCATATGCACCATGCACATGTTATTTTTCAATATGTATTAAATTCCTAACTGACTACACCTGCCCACAGCCCAAGTATAATAAGATCAATACGTAGATTAAAATTTTAAAGTCCCTCTTTCTCTATTACAATAGTTCTCACGGAAGTAGAAACCAGTCTAGACCTCAGCCGACCTAAGTTGCGTTAGGTCGACCGCGGACTTCCTCGCCCGCCGCCGGGTGGCCGGTCTACATAACCGTCTAGCCAGCGGACCGAAAACGCATGCGCCATGAAACTTTTCACCACGAATCCATTCCCCATTCATGGAAAACAATCAAATCCCACGGCGTTATCGCAATTTTCAAACCCAATAAGGAATTCGCCACACGCAACTACCGAACGCATAATCTACGATTTCCTTCAATTTTAAATTGTTCAAATTACTACGGGTACTGTGACGTAACAGCCTGGCCCATGCGATCTAGAATAATACAGCGACGGCCGACGGGACCAAAAAAACCGGTTGAATGTGCAGTGTGTTCGCGAAATACAAAAACACGCATGAAGACTTAACTTCGCTCGCCATCACTCACTACCAGCGAATCAAATTCAAGGACCGTGTCTCAGTTAATTTTAGCCACGTTCCGAACGTAAAAGACGCCGGCACATTGTTACAGTTACATAAGACATCAGCTGTTCATCGATTTACTCACCATGTCGTTGTTCTCGACGATCCAGTTGATCGAGCATATTTGGTAGACGAGGTACGCCCGCACTAGTTCGCTGGTCTTCTTGCTCTTAAAAGCGTCTTTCGGGCTGTTGAACGACAGGTCCAGCTCGTCCCGACTCGAGGATGGCGTGGAGAGTACGCGAATCCCGCGAGGAGCGTTCACTGCCAGCCGGCGTAGCAGAGCCATGTTTAAAAGCTCCGCGCACTGGTTCACTGAGTAACACACACGTCCGCCTCGCTTGGCTGACAACTGACAACTGAAATTTGAAAACTCGATGACAGTGACGTCTAGGCGGAGGCGCTCGATATCGCGGCCGAGTGCGCGCGCAAACGTTCCAATTATAAAACCCACTGGAGGTGTGTCATTGTTGAAGTAAGCTATAGGCTCATTGCAGATTATTGAATGCTGAGCCATCGAGATAGAATGTACTACGTACTAGAGGGGTTATTCCAAACAAAAACATTGCGCGCGGCCGATGTGGTGGGGTACGTGTGGAACGAGCGAGGCGTGGCTTCAAGTTCAAAGATTAAGCAATGCGTGCAGATGCGACACATTGTGCAATCTGTTTACTCGGTACTATCTGGTGGTACTGATACTAGGGAATTAATAAAACGAGGATTTTATATTAAACTATGTATTTTAATTTCCTTTAAATAATATCAATTTAGTAAGCTTTTGTCGTTTTGTGTAGTAATCAATAGTTTTATCAGTTTTTGCTTCATGATGTAATCGAATTTTGGAGTATTGGTTTATAATAGCCCTAATTAAATGGATACGATGATTCAATGTTGATGGCGTTTACGTATAAGAAACTCACATTTTGAAAAATCTCACGTGAGATTCGAGGATGGGGGAGGGGTTGAATAAATTCTCACGACATCTCACCAGGGGGGGAGGGAGGTGCAGAAAATTTAAAAAAACACCTCACGTAATTTATGGACGCCCCCTTACTCGATCACAATTTTTGTAACTTTACTATAAACGGAACTACATTTAAAAATATACTTTATTTATTGAGTTATAAGGTTGCTTCCATTCTGTTTATTTACATTCTCAAAAACATCAATCGCCGCAGAGGTGGCTTGCGACAAAGGCGGCTTGTGTCAAAGGCCTCGGCGATATCATTTAAGAACAAGGCAAACTTGTAATAAGATCTATTTTACTTTCTTATTAGTCCATTTGACAAGGATATTGGGTAAGATACCTATTGGAATAATTTTATTATTATGTATGTACTTATTAAATCCGCGAATAAAAAAAATTTTTAGTCGTGAATATAGAAATTGGGTCGCATTTTTTTAATCCGCGAATAGTGAAAACACGAATAAAGGAAGCGCGATTAAGGAACTTTTACTGTATTAGTTTCTGTGAATGTTGTGTTTATTTGTAATTGTTGTGCATAATAATTTATAAATCCTATTGGAACAACTGTTGATTAACCTTTTTTTAATAAATAAAAATAGGAAAATAAATAAATATTACTTAATATAACCTACCGTTTTACTTTGCGTAGTCGGGTAAAAGTATAAATATTTAGGTACTACACCACGGTAATCTTTCCTAGTAGATATTGTATATACATAGTTAAAAAAATCCAGTTACATTTTTTTAACAGACTCATCGATAGTGTCACGTCTGTGCTGTTAATCTATGAAAAATGGCGCGAAACGCAGAACGCGTGGTGATTTTTCGCAAAATGATAACAATATTAGTAAAATGCATGACTTACTCATAATAAGGAAACTTATTGGTGAAAAGTCACTCCTCGGGCTTTGTTTGTATTATGGGAACTGTTAAAACAATATCTAAGCAAACACGAAGGCATTTTGAACAGAGCAATAACACGTGTTGACGCGGCAAGCGGGGGGCACAGTCCGACACAGACTAAAGAGACTTGTGATTCTTACCTCTAGCTCGTGTTAAAGAGAGTGTAGTAGCGATCGCCTCTCTAGTACGTAGTACATTCTATCTCGATGTGCTGAGCCGGTTTTCTGTGCATTGTGCAACTTCCCGTTTCGAGCGCATCCAAAAACTTATTGCACCGATTTGCGATCAATAAAGGCAGAGTTTATGTAACTGTTATATAATCGACGGTAATATATTATTTTCCATTTCCATGAATAAGTATATACATTTTTCAAAAATGTTTTATTACTTTTATAATAATAATTAAATGGAGATCATGCATACGTAGGTACACAATGTATCATTCATGATTCATCGTATGAGCCCCAACGTGTTACAATCTATCGTGATCTAGGCAATCTTTCGTGCATATGCAAATCCATCAGCGTATTGAATTGTAGGTACATACATATAGCTCAAACTAACTAAAAGCGTATTTCAATTTTCATATAAATTGTAATTGTAGGTATCATGATTTATAGATTTTTTGTCAATCACATTGTGCCTAAAAAGTTATAGTTATAATAAACATAGGTACTTACTCCTTAAAAAAGAGTTACACGCACATCAAAAGCAATGTTCAAAAGTGATGTTTGATATTTATTTAATTGATAATGATCTATGTAAATAATACTACGAATATTTTATCAGTATTTGCTTAATACGATAAGACTATTTACCGAGCACTTACCAGAATATTACTCATTGTGTAATTTCTTGATTAAATTAAAAGGGCTTTCCCAAAGATACCTTATATACCTATACGCCCTATACGGTGGAAAATAAGGGATCTTTTCTAATATAAAACAATTACGTATTATTTATTTAGAGATTTTGGTTTAAAAATTGTATCAGCGTACCCAAAAAAAAATCAAAGAAGCAATTAGTGTGTATCTAACGAACCTACCCCACCTACCCACATTCTATGCTTAAATAAAAAAATATATTTTTCAATTAATTTTTGGGAGCTTTTAGAAATATCCATTGAAACTATGAGTAAATTTTAAGTAAAAACCGCCACTCAAAAGGAGTGTATAAATTAAATGCATTTTATTTAAGTTGCTGGTCCTGAAAGATGATTCATAAAATGATGCTGAAATAGTTCGTACATAGTTCGTACAGTTCGTGCTGAAATAGTTCGTACAGTGAAATATGTAGTTGCATGGGGGAGTGGGGGGAGCATTCAAAGATGGCGAGTATATTTTCAAGTTTATGCCAGAAATAAAGGCCTAATATAAAAATATCGGTGTCAGGGCTTAGAATAATTATCTCTGCACTGTCTTTGTGTTTGACTGAATGAAAAATATGGCAGAAAATTCTTGAATCAGCCTCTGTGTGATTAGATTTGGCATAAACTTGAAAATATACTCGCCATCTTTGGATGCTCCCCCCACTCCCCCATGCAACTATTTCACTGTACGAACTATTGAATCGTAAACAATGGACTACTCCTATATAGCGTTGCGGGGAAAACACCTCGGTTTCATTCCATGTTAATATTTGGAAATATGTTGTCATTTCAATTTATTTATTGGTGTTAACCAACTTTATATACGGGGAATGGGAAAATACATGTACTTTTACAGGAAGGAAATGTTATAATAATTGCAAGATTTGCAAGCCCAAGCAATTACATATTATAATAATTGTATAAAATAATATGTAATCACCATTTATAATAGGAGAAAGAGGGTTAAAAATAACACACAAAAATTCAGTGTATAGCATCTTTTCTTATTCTCTAAAATATTATATTTTTAAAATATATACTTGACTAAATATACCGATCTCTACGGGCTATAAAATGCTTCAAAACAATATCTACCGCGCGGTAATACCTATCTTACATTCACATTATCACTAAACACATAACTATACTATGTACAATTTCTTTATATTTATGATATTCTCGTGGACTTATATAATTTGTCAATGTGTGCGTTATATGCGCAAAAAACCTTTTCATTGGTGGAAATACTTGCTTACAAGAATAAAGCGCATTTTCAATCATTTCTCATTAAATAAATCGTACGTGAACGATACAATTTGTAGCATAAATAAAAAAATACCTATATAATTTATAGTTATATTACAATTATGTGAAAATCACATTTTTATTCAATAACATAGAAATAGCGTAATCACTGACACTGATATAAATCAATACAACTATTACATATACATATATGTATATAAATAAGATATAAATTGCATTAATAGAACATAATATTATATTTTCTCATTCAGATACTTTAGTTTTAAATATGATAATAAACAATTCTTGCAATATATTAGGAAACAAATCATCGAGTATTTAATTATATTAAATAAGGCATTTTTATATGATTTCTCTAATTATTTTTCAATAGTGATCATACATATATATTTGAATTTATTTCTGTATATTTTGAAAACTATCAGAACTGAAGACAAAATATCATTGACCCTTTTAAGAACGTTGTAAACATAGGAACAACATACGTAATTTGCGCAAAATATTGTCCATAATATCAAACAAAAATTGATATCGAGTAGAATGCAATGCGTTAGTTCGTTACTAAATCCTATTATACATATGTATTTCAAATTTGACTATCATCCATCTTTATATAAAAGCTACCGTGATCTAACCAAAAGAGAAAAATCGATATTAGACGAAAATAAACCTTGTGTTTACACATTAAAGTCCATTATTATTCAAGTCCAGTGCTGCCAACCATCACATATATTATAAACTAATAAATATCAATCAATATATGTATTAATATATATTTGTACGGGCAACACTGGCATTTACATTATGTCATTTACAAATGACACATCCTGTCAATTTTTGTACATCGTTAAATGAATGAACAATGAGATTCATATACAATTAATAAAATCGATACGCGATGGTAATAAGACCACCAAATTAAATAAACGTATATATATATATAATAATATAATATGATAATGTTAATAAATGCTATTAAAGTAACGATATACGTGTATCTTGCATTACATCTGCTAATGTCCCTCGAGTACTCAACACAAATGCCAACGATTCTCGACCACAGCGTATATACAAAGCGTAGACAACCTGTACACAGACACGCCTAGTCCCTACTTATTTACACTAACTATACTCGACTTGGTGTTATAATTAAATAGTCATCTTTTAAACGCTAATGTATAAAAATTCTATAAATCACTCGATAATATATTCTGCTATTAAACGAAACACACACACTAGTACATTTACTCACGTAATTATTGTATTATAGGCACAAACGAACCGTACCGGGTGCCGAGCCATCTACCAGCTAACGTATGAGCGAGGGGTCACATTCCTACTTCAGCGAATTCAATTATAATTATGAAATAAACTCTCGTTTTATACATATTATGCACTACCGAACTAACTCTCGACGGGACAACCAACATTTTCAATGTTATACGCAAACGAATATTGCATTGAATAAATAATTCACTATATCTGAATTCTGAGTAAATAAACCAATGAGAAACATGTAAAAGCAATCATTATAGAATTTTCAACGCACAAAGCTGCTTATAGCGTCATGTAACTGCCAAAAAGAGCTCCGGATTAAATTTTGGCACAGATAATGCACGGCTCAAATGTCAAACGATTCGTCCCCTTACGAACTGAATTTCGACATTAGACCTATTAAAAAAAACGTCAAAATTAAATGGAGCCGTAAGCGACGAATCGCAGCCAAGTGCTTAAAGTCTGCTATTTTTTCACGTAGCGTATTATTTTATTCATAAATTTAACACAACACTGACCAATAAGTTTTTTTTGCAAACTGAGGACTTGTTTAAAAAAAAAATATTTGATTTATATTTTTTTTTTTTTTTGTTATTTACGCCTGCAATCCTGGTGTCAATGTAACTTAACCAAAGTACCAATGTAAAGTTGATAGTTATTTCAAAACTAAATGTAAAGCTTTTTCTTAAATTAAAAATGCGTAGCAATTTCGAAATATCACAGATTAAATTGCCAAAATTTACTTATCATTATTTTTATTAATACACTCTATTAACAGGTCCTCAGTTTGTAAAAGAATAATTAGAATATGGCAATAATTTTCTCACGAGCGACTCTTCACCTCTCATTTCTAATAAATAAAAATCTATCAATACAAACAAATGCGATAAAAATATATTTTTACACTTATTGTTATCTATATACGTAAATATGTCCGTAACATGAAGTTTTGTGTAGTAATAAGTCGATATGAACACTCCCCTTACACTTACCTTCATCATACATCAAACATTTGGACCTTTGGTGTTTATCCGTTCATGTATAAAAAAAATGTGTGCGTGTACTAATGTACACACGTAAGAAGTGAAAGTTCTTTATGACCTTATTTTTCAAAAAATAATTTACTATATGCAATTTTACAGAAATACGTCGAATCAAGATGGCGCGTAACGGAAAAATGTCACGCGTAACATTGAGTTATTTGGAAGAAAAATCACATAAATTGCCCCCAAACTAAACATAATTCGTAAAAATAGCCTCATTTAATAGCTGTGTTTTACCTGAAAATAAAACACATATTAAATACTTACCTATATTTGAAGCTTACTTCATTGAGAAGGCACGTAGCTTTTTCCGCCTATTTTGCCCTCTCTTTCCGTTGTATATATGCTATCTCTCTCGCACACCTCTCCACCAGGTGGCGGGGCGCACGATAATGTGCGGGCGCTGGATGTTTTTTCATTGAGTCGAAATCCACAACAGGTGGACGTTAAGTGTAAGCTTCAAATATAGGTAAGTATTTAATATGTGTTTTATTTTCAGGTAAAACACAGCTATTAAACACTTGACCGTAATTTGAAGCTTACTTCATTGAGACCTGTTTGTTACCCACCTGGTGTACAATGTGACGCCAATGTGAATTTGAATACATAAGTAATTACTTATTTCTTTATTTGAAAGAGTAAGGTGTGCAGATAGTATACCTACTAATAAATCACACAAATTTTTATATTATATAATATATTAACAATCCCAGATGAAAAGTTAATCAAATAAGAACCAAAAAGTTAATCATAATGATTAAAAGTATTAGAACTTATGAGATTGGTTCAAGCGTACCTTAGTTAACCTTTTGGGCTTGAAAAGTAAAGTTACTACAATTTCCACTATCTTTAGCGTAAATCTGCGAAAGCGCCAGTAACGACTTTCAATTACGCATTTAGATGTTACTTACAAAATGAAGCAACAGCTGATCCCGACGAGGCAAAAATACCTCAAACTGAAACCTTTATTTATTCAATTAGAACTCTGCAGAAGCATCATTGAATCATCTTAACATAGAATTACCAAATGTCTCAACTCACACAGTTTTAACCCAACCTGCTACAAGCGGACAAGAAGAGACCTTGGTCCTTAGTCCTTACTTTTGGGGTCAGAAGTAAATTTAAAAGGTCACCCCTTGAATAAGGCGATAAAATAACAAAACAGGTAAATGGTTTAAATAATAATACAGATTTTTAACATCCTACTAAACCGTGCGGTATCTTTTAATGTTTAGAGCCAACGTCGCAATCATAATCTAAACATGGCTGGTACTTTCAGTACAATGCATGAATTATTTATTTAAAACTGATAGGTCATAAACTCTGTACTGGAAACAAATATACTGAACTCAAGAGACTAAAATGATAAAGAGCTTATCTGTGTCCCAAAACTGCAATTACTACAGCTAAGTACGTTACTTTTAATCAATTCAGTTTTAAGATATAATTATGATTTACATCAGAACTTATATACCGAAAGTCTCGGGACTACATAACGTGACTTATTTATAATAGTGTTTGTGCATAACACTAGGCAGTCAACAGCTATATGAACGTCAGATAGGAAAAGAGCCAAATTTATCCAGTCAGTAATAAAGGATTTTAACTATACTTATTATAATTCAACCAACTACTACTAGCTACTCCGTACGTCTTTTGGGTGGACGGAGGCAAATAGGATTTTTATTCCAACTATATCATTTGATATTTTGAAAATGTACTCCACATTTTCATACCGTCAGAGTCATTTTGCAGATTATAGTGGTGCAGCACTGAACACTGTCTATTAGGTGGCTGGTGCTGCTGACCGGGCCTTCAGTTCCGCTTTCCAGAATACCTTCACCCTTCTAGGTGCTACTACTACTGAAATAGCGGTACTCTATCGCGTCGTTCAGGTCTCTAACTGACAGGATTTCTCATATTATCGTAACAACCTCGCTCGTTCTAATGCTGGGGCCACACTAACGGGAAATGCCATTAATTAACGCTATAATGGACGTTAACTTTAGGTGTAGCCAGTATTATTTAACAACGGCATTAACATTGCCGTTTGGCGAGGCGATAGCTTTATCGCGAGAATTAACGCAATGAAGCGGTCACACTACGTCCATCTTGCTAGAATTTTAGTAAAATTAACGCCGTTTTTATCGCCAACAATCGGCATTCACGTTGACCGTTCAAGTGTAGCCACCCACTTAACGCCTTAAAAATTATCGGAATAATTATCGCGATAAAGGGCATTAGACGTTAGACGTTAGTGTGGCCCCAGCATCAAATTATCGCCAAGGAATTCTGCTGCAGGATAATGGCAAGAGAGATTATAAGCTTAACTATGCATTATTATGCTCAGGAATATGGTGGATTTTGAATACTATCGTCGTCTGAAAGTATCTCCTTTCGATTAACTTCATTAAGGATGCAGATCTGATCCCATCTTTGTTCCGTAGGAATGCTACGACAGTCTAAACGTTACACTGGACAAAGAAAATTGCCCTAAATATAGTCGGTTGTTCCAACATCCGTAATATGGCTAGCCTACCTTGCTAGCCCTTGATTGTAACTGCTACCAATGCAGGCATTGCTCTCGTGTTGTCCACAGTTGTGCGAGTGCAAAAATGAAGAACAGAGCTCGTGGGGAGCTATGTCCAATGAATCTGTGTTAAGATTATGACAGTATAGGACAGTTAGCTGTGGATGCGAAGACAGGACATTACTTTATTCATCCGTAAACACGCGAGGCAGCCACGGACAGCGATATAGCAAGAACTAAACTAGCAAAGTTTAGTTCGCTTACCAGACTTATATTTTAAAAGCCGTATAGTCTGTACCTACTGCATTTCATTTATTGCCCCCCCCCCCCCCCCCCCTCAAAGCCAAGAAATGAACAGTCATTTGGCAGAGCTTTCTCGTTAGGGTAGGGGTTCCAAGTAATATCTAATAATAAGAGGCTTTTGTTTGGATAGATTGACTTTCCGTTATATTTTATCCTCTATCCTATGTAACTCAACAGTCAGTATTCTCAGTATTCGTTGAGTACTTAAACGTTTTACGTAAATAGTTGTATATAACTTTATTATACAATATAATAATCCTGGTGGGATGACAAGAAACTTGTCTAACAAACGATTATCCTAATCCCTCAGCGATTTATTGTTTGAGCCCTGAAGAAAAATCTCATGGGTGCAATAATGAGGTCAAATGGGTTGAAAAACGAGTCAAATTGCCTACAAGACCGGGCAACTAAAATAGGCCTATGAGAGGTCAAATATACGTAATCAATCGTTTGAAATTTGAAATTTGATTTTGAATCAATCGTCATTTGTTACATTCAATCGCTTTGCGATTAAAAAATCTCTTCCGATGTTTTTATATGAAAATTGGTCGGCTAGTGCCATTGAATGACGATACCAAACATACCGTTGACACAAGGCTTGGTGACAATCCTCGAAACCACCGCCACAAATCATCTGCGAGATGATATTTGATCCGACTCGCCTTCCTTTGTTGTGAATAGGCTTTACATTGGTAAATACGATTTGTTCAATTCCAATTTCCATAATTGGTAAACCAATGGTGGTTTCCTGATTCCTGAAGCGTAAACTTTTAGGATACGAAGTATCAATTTCATGCGCCCATTATTTGACGTCTCTAACCTTTATTGTATTTATTAGGTCATATTACTATACTGCCCACTGTGAAGAAGATTTCAAAACCTTTTTCTACCTACCTTTAGAAGAGTGAAGATCCGATACGGTCATATCCAAAACTTCTTTCGTGGGTCCTCGTTGACGAAAGCAAATATCTATGATCATTTTAATGATCAATCCTTTGTATATTTGCAGCAATCGCCATCAAAGCCCCGCGAGGGCTGATATATATTTGCACCATGTCTCCGTGAGGTACTGTTGTAGTCAAAGCCCCGCGAGGGCTGATATATATTTGCACCATTTCTCCGTGAGGGACGGTTGTAATCAAAGCCCCGCGAGGGCTGATATATATTTGCACCATCTTTTCCGTGAGGGACGGTTGTAATCAAAGCCCCGCGAGGGCCGATATATATTTGCACCATTTCCCTGCGAGCGACAGCTGCGCGAGGGATGTTTGTAACTAGAAATAAGTAGGGCCTGCCAAAAAATGCTTAAGAGACACCCTGCGAGGGTGGATTTGACCTGGCTAACCCCTGCGAGGAGTAGTGGCCACATTTATGTATTCTGCTTCGAGCAAGGATACACCTTAGTGCTAATATAAAATTAGCAGTAAATAATCATTTAAATAATATAGCAATTAACAAGGTCCTTTAACTTATTTTCCAATGTTAGCGACAACTGTCCAGGATGAATTAATAAGAATTGATTTGACAATGGTAATTAATTATTATGTTTATATAAAAAAGAACTAACTATTTAATAAATTCATAATTCAAATCAATTCACTAAATTTTAAAATGAACTTCGATTCATATTTATTTTTGTTCATGCAATCGATGTAACATTTAGTTGCTTTATATCCGTTAACATTCCTTACGAACGCAACCATACCGTCGTAGGACGTTATATTTAATTGAACAAAATAATCTCCACTCACCCGCAATTTTTTACTTTTTGTCAAGGTGTACAAGTTTATAATATTATTCTAAAACGTTAGAAGTGAATTGTAAATCCTTTGAAATAAATGTATCTAAATCTAATTTATATTAAGGTATCTCGATAATTATTATACGATAACCCTTTCAGCACAAGTTCAGTAAACCAAAGAATTTAATTGTAAAATTTTGGTACTTACTCGTTTAAACAAAAAAGTTGCATCATTTGAAACATAGGAAACGTAATTTTCAATCAAATTAGCCGTGTGTAATATGTCTATTTTCACATAAAAACGGATCAGAATAATACTCATAAAAGGACACGTATAGACTACGGATAGTTTTGAATGTGTGGTACATTCATGGTACGTATCTACTATACATGAGCGAATTCCATCATTATTCAGTTGAGCGGTAACTCCCGTACGATGTATAAAATAATATCACAACATGTTCTGACATGTCGTGACTTCTTGGAGCTGACTCATCTCGTTCGATAATTTTTAGTAATAAACTATTATAGGAATTCCGAACCGTTCCTAGCGATAACGACAATGTAATAAAGTCGTAGCAATGGATTGTATGCCTGTAAAGCTTTGAGTTGGCTCATATCCATACTAAGTAGGTATTAATTGTAATTTTTCCAAGAAAAATTCACTTGTAACCTTGTAATAAAAACACGTTATTAAAAATGAAATAAATAATTAAAAATATCTATATACAAGAGAGGGTATTTGATATATCTAGTAATATCAAATAATCACAAAAGTAATATTAACGATTCGAGTAAAGCCGAACGGTAACACCGTTAAAATAGCTTTACTCACAGTATTAAAAATTCAAATATTAATTAGTACATATTGCATAATGAAATATTTCAAAAGAAAAGTTACTATTTCAAGTAAAATGTAACGGTTGTATCGTTAATTTTAAATATCTTTATTCATGCTATTAAGTATTTAAGCATATTGAAAAATAAACTATTGCTGAAGGATTCATTAAAAACCTCAGCATTTTAAATAAAGTCCAACGATTATACCGTTGACTTTAAAGATTTTTACTCATTTTTAAGTAAAATATTATTAGAATAGATGTAAAAATAACTCACTGTACCGATCCGACGGGATACACTTTTTAACACTTTTAGCACTTGCTTTAAGCAATACTTAATACTTAATAGCACCAAGGTTGTAGTCTTGTAGACAACCTTCTCGCGGCGGAAGCTAGACGCCAATGAAAAAACATCCAGCGCCCGCACATTATCGTGCGCCCCGCCACCTGGTGGAGAGGTGTGCGAGAGAGATAGCATATATACAACGGAAAGAGAGGGCAAAATAGGCGGAAAAAGCTACGTGCCTTCTCAATGAAGTAAGCTTCAAATTACGGTCAAGTGTTTAATAATACGATATGTCACATGATTTAAATAAAGGACAATATGTAAATAAGAGTCCGATTCTTAATTGGAAATACATTCCAATTTAAAAGGTTACGGAATCTAAATATGGAATAGCAGTGTCATTTATCTTTTATCTTGCTAAATAAAGAACTTCAAGCTTAGTTATTTACACATCTAAATTTTCTCTCTTGAAAAATTGTTACCCATATATTTTGTAGATGCATTTTAATGCCATTCAAACATTTGGCATCCGAAATAATTTTTATATAGGGACGGGAAACTGACCAAATTCATAAACATATACAAATTAAAACCATTCTTAGTGAATACATTTGTAAACACCACACACAAAATGATACAAAATTATTTTAATATAACTCACAGAAAATATTATTTCTTCATTTTTCATAAAAAATAAACACCAAAGGTCCAACGCTCACTCCGGACAATTTGAAAATCATTTCATTACCATTCTAAATTTTGACCTAAAATTAGTAGGAAAATTTTTTCGAGCGACCGATTCGCGTCAACCTGAGCGCGGAAACTTATCCATTTTTTACACTTGACTAGTTAAATTTATCAAAACGACAACACCACAATGCGGTTTCATTTTTAATCTAAAAATTTTTAAATATGGTAACATTTGCGTTCGTCCGTCACGCTTTATTGCCATCATTAACCCGAATATTAAATGCGATATCACCGTCTAGTGGTTGCAGTCTAAAATTACACCCAAAAAACTGGGTAAATTACGAATTAAGTTTGGAAAATAGTAGAGCGTGTGTGGCAACACTGACGTTCCGATCGCTCACATAAGGCCATCACTAGTATATTATGCCGAGTCACGTAAGTCAAGAGTCCGCGCTACAGGTCATGGACCCCGTCGAAGCACTTTCTAGAAGGTCCAACACTTTCACTGTCTCGATATTGTCTGTCACTTCCACACGAGGTGTTACCTGGAATAAATACAATATTTTTTTATAACAGAAACTTTATAATATTATATTGTATGATGCTGTTGTATTTTTGTGTACATTGTTGTGGAGTGCGTTGTGTTGAAGCTGTTTGATGTATGATTTTATCGAATGGTGCGGCGTCGTATTCGTGCTTGCTCTAAAATACGTGCGTTTTTTTTTATTCGTGCTATATTGAGTGCACCACGCAGGTGAATGGTTTGTGTATGTTTGCGATACGTGTGTGTACAATACATTGCATGACAATGCACAAAATAAACACACACGTATTTTGTGCATTGTCATGCAGTGTATTGTATTAAAGCTGGTTAAAGCAGTTTCGTGTATAATGTCATCGGTGCGGCACCGTATTAGTTAGTAATAATCTATGACGCGTGCGTTATTTTGTGTTAGTGCCACCCTCGTGCGATGTTACCATGTACGTTTGTGTTATGGTGTACGGTATGTATGTGTGTGTGCGTTTGCCTGCGGTGTGCAATGTGCGTGTGTATATGTGGTTGCACTCACGGGCCCTCAGTCGGAGTCGTCGTTGACGCTGGAGCGCAGCTTGGAGAGCGTGCGGCGCGCGGCCGGCGTGCCGTCCTCCTCGTCCGACGAGATCACGATGCGCTGGCGCGGCTTCACGCCCGTCGCGCCGCGCGTCATGCGCCGCGCGACTCCCGACAGCCCTGCACACGTGCACACAAATATCGACCTTATAATCTCGGTATAAAGTGCAAATCTCGCTACCGTATTGCAAAGTGCGACTCGACGCGCGCCTCTGGCACGTTACAAACTAAAATGAACCTTAATGCCCAGTTATAAGATACAAATCTCGCTGTCGTTTCACATGGTGCGGCTCGACGCACACCGCTGACACATTATTGCCTTGTTACAAGGTGCAAACAAATATCAACCTAATTACCAAGCAATAAGGCGCAAATCACAATGTCACCTTGGCATGGTGCGCACCGCGCCTCCATCCAACAACACATTACAAACAATCATCAACCTAATTACAGAGTCATAAAGTGCAAATCTCACTGCCATTCTACGACTTGGCGCTCGCTTTCATCCATTGACACATTACAAACAAACATGAACCCTATTACTACATGACTTGGCTCGCGTGTCTATCAACAAACAAACATCAACATCACTTGAGTCATAATTTACAAATCTTTATAATCCTCGCGCAATTCGTCCAACCATCGACACATTATAAGCAAAAATGAAACCTATATCTTAGCAATAAGGTGCAAATCTCACCATCACCGTCGTCCCGTGGCTTTGCTCGCGCCTCCTTCTTGGCGATCCGCTCCCGCTCCTTGGCGTCCATCTTGGCCTGTTTGATCGCGCGGCACTTCTCAAGCGTCGGCTTGCCCTCGAGCCCCGCCGCGGTTAGCAGATCTTGCATTTTCGCCACACGCTCTTTGTTTTTCGTGCAACCTGGAATATGGATACATGTGATTATTCTTATTGAAATATATGAACTACAATAGTTTTTTCATAAATCATGTATGTAATTTAGCTCAATGCTTTTGCGTTGTAAAAGACGAATTTACCATTATACTCATATTTAAGTGCCAAAAAAAATTATTTGTTAACACCAATTGAAATTGTGAAATGATAAAACTGCATACATATGAACTTTCTGTTTATTTACTTAAACTTGTTAACAATGAGCAATTTAAGTACACATTACTTTCTTTAGCACAGGTTTATATTAATTACAACACAAATTTTAATATTAGATGTGATCAATACTCAGACACTAAGATGACACAATGACAATATATTACAATTCGCGTGAACAAAAATGGTCGTAAACACCGTGAACAATAAATCTGTTCTCGATTAGTATCAGAACCCACCTTCGACCAGCTTCTTATAATCGAACCGTATCCCGGCCGCCTTGCAGAACTTCTTCATATCCGTGATGCCGGGCTGCCGCAGCTCGGGCGGCACGGGCGGGCGGCCGCGGCGCCCCGAGCCGGCGCCGGAGCCCCCCCCTGCGCCCCCCGCGCCCGTGGGCGTGCCCGGCGTGCGGGGGGACGTGTTCTTGGAGCCTTTGGGCCGGCCAGGACCGCGTTTGAGTGGCGCGTCCTGTACATGATAAATATGTAGTTGCTTATTTCTGTTTCTTTGGACGCACACACACAATTAGTTGATACAAATAGATATAACAAAAATAATACGATAAAAATAATTTATAGTTTCTTGGGACGCAATAGTTGGACACAATTAGCTGATACAAATAAATATAACAAAAATAATAAGATAAAAATAATTTATAGTTTCTTGGGACGCAATAGTTGGACACAATTAGCTGATACAAAAAGATATAACAAAAATAATAAGATAAAAATAATTAACATTATTTTATTTTTGTTGTAATTTTAGAAATTACAGCAAAAATATAAATCATTGCTGTAAGTTTTATAAGCCTAAAATTATGCTTTGCTAAAAAAAAAACTTTTACAACAATTTTAGATATAACAAAAATAATAAGATAAAAATAATTTACATTATTTTATTTTTGTTGTAATTTTAGAAATTACAGCAAAAATATAAATCATTGCTGTAAGTTTTATAAGCCTAAAAATATGCTTTGCTAAAAAAAAACTTTTACAACAATTTATAATATTTAATAATCTATAAAAGGAGAATGGGCATTTTACTATGGAAGTTGGGCCTGAACACTTGCGTTGGACCAATACACATGAGATATTGTTTTTATAATAGATCATAACACATACATACAGGGAAAAATATATATAAAAAAATAATCAACCGGGTTATTGTACAGTCACATAAGTTTTATTTCTTTGTGAAATTGTGTATAATATTTTTTGCAATTAATACATACTATAATATTATAAATGCGAAAGTAACTCTGTCTGTCTGTCTGTTACTCAATCACGCCTAAATTACTGAACCAATTTGCATGAAATTTGGTATAGAGATATTTTGATACCCGAGAAAGGACATAGGCTACCTTTTATTGCGAAATATATACCACGGGCGAAGCCGGGGCGGACCTCTAGTAATATTATAAATGCGAAAGTGTGTTTATTCGTTTTAATGTGACATGGCCATGGGTAACTTTTGACAGCGGTGAAACGACTCCTTATAATGCGAATTTAACATCAGGGGAATCCGCGGGCAAAGAAAAATATATGAATATTGTTTTCAATAAAAATGATGATGATGATATTGTTCATGAAATTAATAATAATTCCATAATTCCAGGGCCCTGGTGAAAGCGCCCAACGACCGGGCGAGTTTATACGTTCGCTAGCTATGCAGATACTGAGCCATGCGCACGCGCGGCCTGTGGATAGAGAGCATAGCGTACGGGATGTGTGTGGGAATAGGTGGGTGGTTGGTAGTACTTTAATCAGTCGTAAAAATTTCCAATTATAGGAAGATTAGAAAAATGATTTTAACAATAGTAAGGGAATTTTCGATTGACAGAAAAATTACGATAAGGCAGGAAAAATTTCTATAAGTCAGGAAAATTTCCATAAGTCGGGAAAATTTTTATACGTCAGGAAAATTTCTATAAGCCAGGAAAATTTCTATACGCCAGGAAAAATCCATCAGTCGGGAAAATTACGAAAAGTCAGGAAAAATTGTATAAGTAAGGAAAATTTCCATAAGTCAGGAAAATTTCTATAAGCCAGGAAAATTTCTAAGTCGGGAAAATTACGATAGGTCGAGAAAATTTCTATAAAAAAAGGAAAATTTCCATAAGTCCGGAAAATTTCAATACGTCAGGAAAAATCCATAAGTCCGGAAAAATTTTTATACGTCAGGAAAATTTCTATAAGCCAGGAAAATTTCTATACGCCAGGAAAAATCCATCAGTCGGGAAAATTACGAAAAGTCAGGAAAAATTGTATAAGTCAGGAAAATTTCCATAAGTCAGGAAAATTACGATGTCGGGAAATTTTCCATAAGAAAGGAAAATTTATATACGTGAGGAAAATTTCTATAAAAAAAGGAAAATTTCCATAAGTCCGGAAAATTTCAATACGACAGGAAAAATCCATAAGTCTGGAAAATTTTTTATACGTCAGGAAAATTTCTTTACGTCAGGAAAATTTCTATGCGTCGGGAAAATTACGATAAGTCGGGAAAATTTCCATAAGAAAGGAAATTTTCTATAAACAAGGAAAATTTCTATACGTGAGGAAAATTTCTAAGTCGGGAATATTTCGATAAGTCGATAAAAAATAATATTATAGATAATAAATAAATAAAACTTTTTGCCTTGATTGTACAAGAACCCGGTTGATTTATTTTTCTATTTTATTTTTTTCGTTGTATGTATCTATCACAAAAACAATATTTCGTGTGTATTGGTCTTAACCCAAGTTTCAGGCCCAATTTGACGCGTCCTCCTTTGCAAGTGAATATTTTTTACATTTTTTTTTTTTAATAAAAATAATCATTGTTATTATTTTTTGTTGTTTGATGTTGGCTTGGCTACGATGATGTTTGTTAAAATAAAAATAAACTTACATCATCACTATCCTCTGAACCGCTGCCCGATGTCCCCGATGAATCATCATCTGACGATGAATCTACCGTTGTTACCTGCAACATTAAAATTAATTCGTTTATAACTTTGCAAGTCCAGCGAAATGGGAATCAATGTAAAAAAACTAAAATGGTTTTTTTTTGAAAATTATCTGTTTCTTTCGCGCGATGCGTCCACATTGTGTGCGATTTCAATGTGTTCACAAACTCCGCCTTCATCTACTCTGCGATCCGCACGCACGCAACCCGTCGTATCCATGGCGACGCAACTTGGTATACATAGTATATAATCGCAGTAGTTGGTATACATAGTTTGACTGACCGGTTGGCTCGGTTGGTAGTGGCCCTGCCTTCCGAGCCAGAGGTCGTGGGTTCGATCCCACCTGGGGCAAATATTTGTGTTGAACATAGGTGTTTGTTCTGTGTATGGGTGTTTATTATCTATATATAAGTATTTATTTATTTTATTTATGTATGTTTATCAGCCATCTGGTTTCCATAACACAAGCGAAAGCTTAGTATGGGATCAGATCGTGCCGTGTGTGAAAATTGTCCTGAAATGTATTTATATTCCTGAAATATATATTTTTCCACTCACCTCGGCGCTCAGCACGCCGCGCAGCTTGGCGGCGGCCAGCTTGGCGGCGGCGGCCTTCTGCGCGGCGATGTGCGCGGCCTGCGACGTGTCGCAGTAGTTGGGCACTCACCTCGGCGCTCAGCACGCCGCGCAGCTTGGCGGCGGCCAGCTTGGCGGCGGCGGCCTTCTGCGCGGCGATGTGCGCGGCCTGCGACGTGTCGCAGTAGTTGGGCACTCACCTCGGCGCTCAGCACGCCGCGCAGCTTGGCGGCGGCCAGCTTGGCGGCGGCGGCCTTCTGCGCGGCGATGTGCGCGGCCTGCGACGTGTCGCAGTAGTTGGGCACTCACCTCGGCGCTCAGCACGCCGCGCAGCTTGGCGGCGGCCAGCTTGGCGGCGGCGGCCTTCTGCGCGGCGATGTGCGCGGCCTGCGACGTGTCGCAGTAGTTGGGCACTCACCTCGGCGCTCAGCACGCCGCGCAGCTTGGCGGCGGCCAGCTTGGCGGCGGCGGCCTTCTGCGCGGCGATGTGCGCGGCCTGCGACGTGTCGCAGTAGTTGGGCACTCACCTCGGCGCTCAGCACGCCGCGCAGCTTGGCGGCGGCCAGCTTGGCGGCGGCGGCCTTCTGCGCGGCGATGTGCGCGGCCTGCGACGTGTCGCAGTAGTTGGGCACTCACCTCGGCGCTCAGCACGCCGCGCAGCTTGGCGGCGGCCAGCTTGGCGGCGGCGGCCTTCTGCGCGGCGATGTGCGCGGCCTGCGACGTGTCGCAGTAGTTGGGCACTCACCTCGGCGCTCAGCACGCCGCGCAGCTTGGCGGCGGCCAGCTTGGCGGCGGCGGCCTTCTGCGCGGCGATGTGCGCGGCCTGCGACGTGTCGCAGTAGTTGGGCACTCACCTCGGCGCTCAGCACGCCGCGCAGCTTGGCGGCGGCCAGCTTGGCGGCGGCGGCCTTCTGCGCGGCGATGTGCGCGGCCTGCGACGTGTCGCAGTAGTTGGGCACTCACCTCGGCGCTCAGCACGCCGCGCAGCTTGGCGGCGGCCAGCTTGGCGGCGGCGGCCTTCTGCGCGGCGATGTGCGCGGCCTGCGACGTGTCGCAGTAGTTGGGCACTCACCTCGGCGCTCAGCACGCCGCGCAGCTTGGCGGCGGCCAGCTTGGCGGCGGCGGCCTTCTGCGCGGCGATGTGCGCGGCCTGCGACGTGTCGCAGTAGTTGGGCACTCACCTCGGCGCTCAGCACGCCGCGCAGCTTGGCGGCGGCCAGCTTGGCGGCGGCGGCCTTCTGCGCGGCGATGTGCGCGGCCTGCGACGCGAGCCGCTCGCGCTCCGCGTTCGCGTCGTAGTAGTTGTACAGCACCGACAGCGGCACCGGCACGTCGCCGAAGTACACCTCGTTGGGGATGTGCGACGAGTCCAGGCAGTCGTCGCTCCACCGCCTGCGCGCACACGACATACTCCAGTCAGTCAAGACAATCAATCCATACTAATATTATAAATGCGAAAGTAACTCTGTCTGTCTGTCTGTCTGTTACTCAATCACGCCTAAACTACTGAACCAATTTTCATGTAATTTGGTATGGAGATATTTTGATACCCGAGAAAGGACATAGGCTACTTTTTATCCCGGGAAAATGACGCAATCCCGGAAATCCCACGGGAACGGGAACTATGCGGGTTTTTCTTTGACTGCGCGGGCGAAGCCGCGGGCGGAAACCTAGTTCACAATAATTCCGAAAGTTTTCAAACTTCGATCAAGAGAATGGTACATTGGGACGACAATAAATCTCATTTTGCAACCTTGTCCGCAGTCTAGAACATTGTTAAAATTGCAATTTAATTATTTTTTTGCTGTATGGTCGTGAAAAAAATCCCAAAAGTTCTGCAAACTTGGGGAAGTTTTCGATATAATATTTCATATCACGTATTAAATTTGCAACCAATCTCAGTGTACGGAACATCTTTTAATATTGAATATTAATGTTTTTTTTTTTTTAAACTGAATGAGCTTGCAAATTTGTAAATGCATCAGAATAATCGAAAACCGACCGACCACGAATTAAAAATAATTATAAATAAACATGTTACGGTCAACGAAAAAGGTTGCAAATTTATACAACCGTTCGGTATGTTTCCGATGTCAAGTTTGCAGTACTTTTGGAATTTTTTTCACGACCATACAGCAAAAAATAATTTAATTGCAATTTTAACAATGTTCCATACACTTAGATTGGTTGCAAATTTAATACGTGATATGAAATATTATATCGAAAACTTTACCAAGTTTGCAGAACTTTTGGAATTTTTTTCACGACCATACAGCAAAAAAATAATTTAATTGCAATTTAAACAATGTTCTGGCCTGCGGACAAGGTTGCAAAATGAGATTTATTGTCGTCCCAATGAACCATTCACTTGACCGAAGTTTGAAAACTTCTGGAATTATTGTAAAATTTTCGATTTCAAATATCGATTCTGACAAGCAAATAAATAATACAGGTATCCCACCATAAACATATTATGTAAAATGGAGCCAAGTCTCATTCTTCGCTTGTATTCAAAAGACTCATAATTTATACAACAATTCGCAAACTCGTAACTCATTTCGTCTACGTAGACGACTATGTGTTAACCCTACGACACTTTAACGGATAACCAGTCCACCTTATATCTGCAGCCAAGTTTTAAAAGCTAATCGATCGAAAACAACTCTCCAAACAAATGTAGTCTCCGAGTAAATTTTATTTAAAGTTCACTTCTACCGAGAAAAATCATATCCCATCAAAACTGTAAAATGGAGCCAAGTCTCAGGGTGACCTGATTTATGTATCAATAAGTAAGTTATATTGTTCATTAATATTTCACAATTTTAACAAACTTGTGAAATTCAACAAATTCTTACATTTTTTAGCAAACATTAGTATTTTATCATCACCATTTATCATAATAGACAGCTTTATCATGAGATTATAGAGCTAAATATAATTAAGTTAGAATAGATATACAACAAATGAATTTAAGTAAAATTTCATACATATTTTATTTTTATTTTTTTTTTTACTAATTTTCTTGCATGATTAAGTAATAATTTCATTTTTGATCAGAGAAATATTTATTTTTGATATGATAGTCAAAGATATATTGATGGTGTGGTGCAAGTCGTAGAATCTCACGTTACAACATGTATCATGTCGTATGTGTTGTGATGTGTCGTGTTGCAGTATGATGCGGAATGTTGTGATGCGTCGTGATGCGATGTGTCGTATAACGTATTGCAGTACGATATGACGTGTTGTGCTGTATCGTGGTGTGTTTTTATGTGTTGCGATGTGTATTGTATATGTGTATGTGTGTGTATCTACGCACCTGCGGAACTGTATCCCCGAGAAGTCCTTGCGGAACGGCCGCACCGCGTACTGGTAGGAGGGCGCGCGGGGGCGGGCGACGGGCGCGGGCGGGCGGGGCGCGGGCGCGCGGGGAGGGGTCGCGCCCGGGGGCTTCGGCTTGTTTGTGGACCCTTTGGGCCGCCCGCGCTTCTTTGGCTGGGGGTGATAATTGTATTTTAATTTTTTACGGGTGATATAATAAAAAATAGAGGCTATTTTTTTATATGAAACAGGGGCAGTTTGGAGCTTTTGAACTTTTGTAGTTTATCTATATTTTTTTTTTGTTCATCTGAGTCAACCCCTTTTGTCAGCAACTAACGAGTCGCACAGTATTCTGATTTACATTTTGTAAATTAGCTGATAATAATTTGTGATTTATCGTATCGTTTTATATATTATGACAACAAATTTCTTTATTTCTTTATATAAAATCTATTTTTAATTAACTATCATTTATTACATTACAGATTCTACATATCATTAAGCCCTTAATACTATGATGACTAAACAACAAAATACAATACATATATGAATCACTGCTTTTTTAAATGTAATATTACACATAATATGCGTATGTAAATACACCACATAAAATATTGCCATACCTCTAAACCCGGAGTGCTCATTTTCCCCGGCGTTGTCCCGGGTCGATTTGCATCCGGGCTACTAAAGGGTTTCCTCTCTTCATCCCTGATAAAAAATATAATGTGATAGATTAAAAAAAAACATTAACATTAAATTTCAACATAATAATTAATAACCTAAACTAAAAAAAATGTATGCGTGTACTAGAGTACACACGTAAGAAGTGAAACTTCTTTATGACCTTAAAAATTTCACGAGTATGGCGTAACGCAAAAATGTCACGCGTACGGCGTAACGCAAAAATGTTACACTAAATTTTTGTCCAACCCCGATAAAGAAGCTTCACTTCAAAAATTATATATTACATTTGTTGTATTGTATCATTTATACACATGTTATACATATTATCAAAAATAATAACGTTATTTACAACATTTTTTATGTAAAAATCGAAATGAAACAACTAACGTTTTGTCAACGACGGGTGCACTGCTGTCAATAGGACGAGCTTCACTCAATTCGCTTGTTCTCTCTGAAAATATACACAATAATTAAAAACGGTTCTTGTAACAAAGTAACTGAGGAGTTAACAAGGTATTTATTAAATTAATTTTTATTCTATTGTTATACAGTACTCTGATAAATCCATACCTGCTGTTTTATCACCTTCCACTCTATGTTGGGATTGACTGTCATCTAAAAAGAAAAAAAATAAACAAACATAATTTTTTATGATCCAAACTACATATTGCACGCCTCATAAGCGAAGCGTTGAGGTGGGTACTACTGTCACTTCGCGCAAAACATCTGATTTTTCAAACTTAAAATGTCTTTATGTATCATACATTGCACTTGTAAGATAATACATACACACACATATTAAGAAAAAACACTATTTGAAGTTTACAATGCAATCTATAATACATACCTTTTGCTTGTGGATCCAACGGTTTTGGTAATTCATGTGGTTTCATAGATATATCTGTAACAAAATTACCGAAATGTAACAATATGTTTGTCGTTCTAATATGATAATTCTTCTTCTGTTTTTGAAGTGAAAACTTCTTTAGCGGCATTGAGCACTTTTTCTGTAATGGGTATAAAATCTTAAACTCGCGTCAGGACACGTGACCTGATCGAAAAAGCGTAAGATGGATGGATATCAAACATGTTCAACGTTAATAATCAAGTTTTCACTTCTGCTGGCACTCCCGGAGTGCAACCCGTCTTTTTTTTTAATAAAAGTGCCCTAATCTGAAATATATGTTGTCTTTAATAAGTAATTGTATAATATTAAATTACCTCTTGGCTTGTCATCCAGCCGTAGCGCCATATCATCTGGTTTGAATATATCCGTTTTTATTTTTATTTTTGGTTGTTCCATATCACCAGCCTAGAATCGAAATAACCATTTTGAGTCACATATACAACTTAAACATTACAACATCATGATTATTTATATGACAAGGACAATTTTTGTGCCCTTTTAAAACTGTATAAATCAACATACAGTACAAATATGAACTAAAAATTGAACAATAAAATAAAGGACTCAAAAAAAATTTTGGAATTTGAAATTCTACTTAAATCTATGCAAGTGTACAGTCTGCCCCCCTAGACAAGTGGCTTTCTATTAGCGTAAAGTTTAATAGAATAGATTATGAATGTATGAGATTGACGTTTGATTACGAGGACGACGACGATTGATTACGTCAATCTCATACATTTATATTCTATTCTATTAAACTTTACGATAATAGAAAGCCACTTGTCTAGCCCCACTGTACGCTCACCATCATCTCGGCATCAGGATGCGGCCGCTTCTGCGCGTCCGCCGGTTCGAGCTTGATCTCGGGCTTGAGCTGCTTGATGTCGAGCGGCTTCTGCGCGTCAAGCGGCGGCAGCAGGTGCGGCTGCGGCGGCCACGCCGGCTTGTGCACGCCCACCTCCGGCCCGTAGCCGCCGACTGCGCACAACATACAGGGTATACAGGGTGTAATCGTTAAGTGTGCACAGGCGATTTTTCCGTAAGTATTACAGATAACAAAAAACTTTAAACTGATATCGAAAGTACTTAACCTAATGAGTAAAATGGCCGTAATAAATTTTTTAAAATAAATCGAGAAATATCAAAAAAATTATCTTTAAACCCTCCCATACATTAAGTATGAAATATGAATATCCCATATACATTTAATATGAAAGATTTTAGCTTTCTTTTTCTTTTTTGGTTTTCTGCTTTAATTACTTCGCAAATTTGAAGTGGCATTTTCCACGCTTTTTCCGGACATTTTCACGCATTTCCAGATATTTTCCGGGGATTTTCCGAGCATTTTCCGGGCATTTACCAGGCATTTTCCCACGCTTTTTTCGGACATTTTCACGCATTTTCCTGATATTTTCCAGATATTATCCAGGCATTATCCAGGCATATTCCAGGGATTTTCCAGGCATTTTCCCGCCTTTTCCGGACATTTCCACGCATTTTCCGGATATTTTCTAGACATTTCCCTGGCATTTTCCGGTTATTTTCCGGGATTTTCCCAGGCATTTTCCGGGAATTTCTCAGGCATTTTCCAGGCATTTTCCGAGCATTTCCCTGGGATTTTCCGGATGTTTCCAGACATTTTCCGGACATTTCCCTGGCATTTTCCGGAGATTTTCCAGGCATTTTCCACGCATTTCCCAGACATTTTCCGGACATTTCTCAGGCATTTTCCGGGGATCTTCCAGGCATTTTCCGGATATTATCCGGACATTTTCACATTTTCCGGATATTTGGACATTTTCCGGATATTTTCCAGGGATGTTCCTCGGTTCTTCCGGAAGTTTCCACGCATTTTCCGGATATTTTCCAGACATTTTCCGAGCATTTCCCATTCATTTTCCGAGCATTTCCCGGGGATTTTCCGGATGTTTTCATGACATTTCCGGACATTTCCCTGGCATTTTTAGGGGATTTTCCAGGCATTTTCCACGCTCCTCCCGGACATTTCCACGCATTTTCCGGATATGTTCCGGAAATTTTCACGCATTTTCCGGATATTTTCCGGACATTTTCACGCATTTTCCGGATATTTTCCAGGGATTTTCCGGATGTTTTCCAGATATTTTCCTGACATTTCCCTGGCATTTTTCGGGGATTTTCCAGGCATTTTCCACGCTCCTCCCGAAAATTTTCACGCATTTTCCGGATATTTTCCGGACATTTTCACGCATTTTCTGGATATTTTCCAGGGATTTTCCGGAAATTTCCACGTATTTTCCGGATATTTTTCAGACATTTTCCAGACATTTTCCACGCATTTTCCGGTTATTTTCCGGGAATTTCCCAGATTTTCCGGGGATTTTCCTAGCATTTCCCGGGGATTTTCCGGACATTTTCACGCATTTTCTGGATATTTTCCAGGGATTTTCCGGAAATTTCCACGTATTTTCCGGATATTTTTCAGACATTTTCCAGACATTTCCCAGGCATTTTCCGGTTATTTTCCGGGAATTTCCCAGATTTTCCGGGGATTTTCCTAGCATTTCCCGGGGATTTTCCGGACATTTTCCAGACATTTACAGGCTATGTCAGGGAAATGACCGGAAAATGCCTGGAACATATCTGGAAAATACCCGGAAAATGCGTGAAAATGTCCGGAAAATGCGTGGAAATGCTTGGAAAATCCCTGGAAAATGCCTGGGAAATGTCCGGAAAATGTCCGGAAAATTCCCGGAAAATTTCCGGAAAATGCGTGAAAATGTCCGGAAAAACGTGGAAAATGTCACTTCAAATTTGCGAATTAATGCAGTAAATCAAAAAAAGAAAAAGAAAGCTAAAATCTTTCATATTAAATGTATATGGGATATTCATATTTCATACTTAATGTATGGGAGGGTTTAAAGATAATTTTTTTGATATTTCTCGATTTATTTTTAAAAATTTATTACGGCCATTTTACTCATTAGGTTAAGTACTTTCGATATCAGTTTAAAGTTTTTTGTTATCTGTAATACTTACGGAAAAATCGCCTGTGCACACTTAACGATTACACCCTGTATAAGAGTTGTGTGTTTCTGAGCTCTTGTTATAGTATGTTAATGGCTTGATATATGTATATTACAGATTTTATTTTTATTGATGGACAATAATTATAAATTTAACTTAATTTTTGCTTACCACTCTCAAGATCATGTTCAAGCGTTTTCCTTATATGTTACTAGTAGGTAAAAAAACTTCTGTAAAATAAAGTCAACCGACACGGAACTGAGACGAGCTGCTGGTAGGGTATATAAAACTTAAACAGCCATCTTATTACAGCACAACTAAAAGTGGAAATGGAACATCTTTACACACCTTTTAATCCAACTAACATATTCTAATATTCATTTAATTTTGCCATTTCATTAAACTCTATTGACCCTTCCCCAAACTATCATCAAGCATTGGTTTCTACCTGATTGATGTATACACGATCAATATACATGAGTAATATAATTTGCGCAAACAGCTCTATCAAGCCCGTGACCTACAGAAACCATAATTGAGGCTTGACGGCTGACTGACCACCGTTCATATCAACATATTGGTGATTCATTGAGCGAATCAAAGCCGTGTGTAAGCATGCGCGAACGAAACACCAGACATGCGCACGAGCCTTACAAATTAATGTTAATTATCAATAAATAATAATTATTTTTCTTTTGTTTTGTCTGCTATTTAATGATATAATCAATGAGCCATAACATTATACATATTAGAGTTTTTATAAATGATGGCATAATATAACAATAAAGAGCCCTCGTACTATAGTATAATGCAAAAAAAATCAATGAATACAACAAGTTACGTACAATAATTGTATTTTTTTGTTGCCTTTACAAAGAATATTGTATCGTAAAGCATAGCGAGCCAATCAGGTGTATTTAACACATGTAAAATGCATCTATCTTCCACGACACAATACTACAATCTTACAAAGGAATTTACTATTAAATAACACCCATATTCTATTAACTCACAATAACATTCAAGCCAGTTATACTAAGACTAGATTTCCGCCCGCGGCTTCGCCCGCGTTTGCAAAGGAAAACCCGCATACTTCCCGTTCCCGTGGGATTTCCGGGATAAAAACAATCCTATGTGTTAATCCAAGTTACCCTCTATATGTGTGCTAAATTTCATTGTAATCGGTTCAGTAGTTTTTACGTGAAAGAGTAACAAACATCCATACATCCATACATCCACACATCCTTACAAACTTTCGCCTTTATACTATATATTAGAATACTATATATTAGAATATTAGATTCAATGCAATGTAATAGGAAGGATGATTTACTTACGGAGAAATGTGCTTCAAATTTAAATACCTAAATCTCTTTGCATGCTTTATTTTTGTTCTCAATAATTAATACAATCAAAGTGATATAATTTCATAATTTTAATGTTTTTTATCATCTTTTAAACAATTTAATTATTAAGTAATAGCAATTACATAATTATAAAATTACCATAAAAACCTATTACTATGTATTTTTTTTGCCCTTTTTATCAGAAACCTATTAGCTGCTTATCCAAATCGGTTCATTTATTATTGTGTAAAAGCGCTAAGAAAATATTCTATATACAATCAATTGGAACTTTCAGGTTTAGAATATGACTCGTCTCAGTGTTTCAGTTCAGCTTCATAAGCGTAGTATGCACCATCACCTACAGTGTATGATGGTGCCATGGCTTCATCCGAAGTAGGAATATTTTTTCACGCTATCGCAAAAATTTTATAGCCTCATCTTCCTGAATAAACACAATTTTATTTTTTTATTTTGAACAAGTAGCTCTTTTGATTAACATGTTCAACCAAACAAATAAACTCTTCCGGTTTATATTATTAGTATAGACAAATGGCCTTTGTCGAACCAAGCAAAAATTGTAAATGATCACTATATTCAATTTCTTACAGTTCCAATCAGTCATAAGTGTAAAAAAAATCTAAAATTTATTCATCTATCTATCGCAACAAACTTTTTCATTAATATTAGTTAGAAAATATGCATAACAATAATAATTTGAAAAGGATTTATTTATGATGTTGTTTTAAATGTAATGGTATCCAATTATCATTAGAAAAGTTAATATTATGGTCATGAAGTATTCTTACATCTTCAAATGTTCCGCTCAACTTTCTTATATTTGTGCATGCAATTTTTAGTTGAAAAATTACTTTATTTTGGTAAGGCAAGTCCTTATTGTTCCATCTCTTCATACATGATGATGATGAATGAAAAGAGATTCATAAGTATTTAATATTTAATACTTGCGTAGATTCACCAAAAAACCACTAGACTAATTTCTGAAACAGTGTGTGTTGAATTGATTTTTATGATGTCAATAAGACTTTTTTTATAAAGATTTCTTCGAGTAACAACATATAAACAGTACAAAATTAATAAAGTATTATAATAATAATCTTAAAACTACTAAAAAGAAGTAAAAAATTTTGTACATACACATACCCATGTGTGACTGGGCCATATGCAGCTGTGCTTGTTGTTGTGGAGGAAAAGTCTGGTGATGTGCATAGTTCTGGTGAGCTGGAGGCGCGTACGACAAGTTCTGAGGAGCGTAACCCCCCGGGGGCGGAGGCCCGTACGCGGCGAAGGCATCCGGCGGAGGGTAATGCGTGTTATATGCGCCGGCATACGGCTGATACGGTATTTGATGACCATTATCTAGAAATCATAACAACGCCGTATTATCAATCGTATCGGCTATTTCCCGCGCAAAACTTTAGTTACACAACATACCTATGTAATTTAGCGGCAATCCGTTACCCTGGACAACGCCGTGTCCCGGCTCGGCCTCCATCCGCAATCGTTTCTGATTCATTGCCCTTTCCGCTTCATAATTCATCTTGGTCACTAGAAACAAAAGCCCATTACAAAAGCACCACTTTTACACACGACATCGCACATTCATTCAACGTAATATTGCAAAAGACGCGTTTATTTTGTAGTTTCGCGATAACTATGACAGACGCCAACCGGACGCTAGCACTAAACACAGGTTATACTCTTTGCAAAAGCAAACATAGCGTACCTTTGTTGGTCACTGATTATTATTGATTTTAGTTTATAGAGTCACTCGCAACTGTCTGCACTATGTATTGGTACATAATCGAGCCCACTGTTGATTCAAAATATCTGTTGCTATGAAAATATGCACTAAATAATTACTTTTAATGACAGTGAAATCAGAAAAAAACACAAGTGAAGCGGAGTTGGTGTATTTTTTTTAATCATTTTTGATATTTTTTTGTAACATGGTAATACCATATTCAGTAAATCTGCATCAGACTGACCAATTAATTAATTTATTGAATTAATTCAATAAAATTTCATGTCGAAAAGAATTCTCAATTTAAATTGATCTATGACATATTTGCATGCGCATAAATAAGTTTATTTAACATATTGAATAAATAAAATAAATTAAGATCCTTCAATATATTCATTGTCAGTCATTTGAACTTGATACAACTGTACATAAATTTGGATTTATTGTAAATGTATAATTTATGTGGGAAATTTTAAGAATACACAGAAGGCAAACGTATAATTTTCACTGATTTTTCAGTTTGAAATGCAGTTTGCTTAATGCAGAGTTGCCATATATGTATAGTTGTATAATCTGTAACAAGCAGATTTTTTTCTATCAATTAAATTTTTATTATCTGTTTTGATGTTTTTAACTCAACGTGCGATGTCGTTTTTACTGTGTTTGCAATTTATTCTTTTTGGAGTTATTTAAGAATTTGTTTCAATGTGATTTTTACAGTTAAATTATTGAAATTTTCATCACTAGGTGCTGTTATTTAAAGCATTAATTTTGTATGTAGGAGATTCCGTAACGAGTTAATTCATTTTCCTCGTATAGAACGGTAGGTATTTTACATTTTTGAACACCAAAGGTATTTTTTATCCTCAACAGATATGAAATGAAGTATTTAACTGGTTACATATTTTAGAAATTAGAACACTTTCTATCTCTTTATGTTTTCAACTATGTATATTACATACTTATCACAAAATATAACCATTGCCCATTGGCTTGGAAAAATCATGAGTAGGACTAGAAGTTGTTGGAAAATATAAATAATATAATCATTTCATATCATACGTATACAATTGCACTGTTTCCAGTATTCTTATGTGGTTGACTCTTATAATACTTCATTATAATGTGCATTACTTTCCTTGAAAGTAAAAATGTCATCAAAAATGATTATTACAAATCATAAAAGTTACTTTAATACTGTGTAATAATGTTTGTATAGTGTATTTCTTCCAAATATTTATTGTTTGCCTTACTTAGTTTAACTATTGCAAATTACAGAAGGTATTAAAAAAAGACCAAACCCATCCACAAAAGCAAGTATTTGTATAGCTTATGTCTTATTCTGTTAAATGAGCTACATCACTGACAAGTATTATCAAAATCTGTTCAGTGGTTTTGCTTTGAAAGAGATAAAATATACATGGCATCCCTACCAACTATACATTATGTAGCATAATAATGAGTAGAATTTTATGAAGTAATATTCTTTATTGCAGGAAAAAAATCAAAGAAATCATGTTCAAAAATGAAGAAATTCATATATTTCCACAAGCTGAAGGAGAAGATAATATAATGTAAGTACTTTTATATTTTGTAATTCTTTTACTAACCTAAAAATGTTTCAATATAATGACTCATAGCTAAAACTTTTTGGGAGTTTAATAATTAGTTTGATATTCACTAAATAAAACACTTCTACATAATTTTATCTATTAATTATTATAATTTATCATGAAATAATTTACATAACTATTGCATCATGTCAAGGTTCAATGCTTGTTTTGAAAATGTTTCTCACTTTTATACCTGAGTTTTTGATACAATAATCATCATCATCATCATCAGCCCATATACGTTCCCACTGCTGGGACACGGGCCTCCTATGAGGGTACAGGCCATAATCCACCACGCTGGCCAAGTGCGTGTTGGCGGATGACACATGTTGTCGAACTTTTTAATTCTTCGACATGTCGGTTTAAATAATAAAGACTCAGAAATAAAGAACTAATTTAAAATAGCTACATTATCAAGCTGTTTTTAATAATAATAATTTGGTTGACCCAAACAAAGCCAGTGCAAGTGCCTGATTTATAATATAATTGAGCAATAATACACAATCGTATTGTATATATAAATAAAACAATATTCAAACAGAACATTCAACGAGGTGGACTTCCAAATGTTGAACACATACCTGCCGCAAACTCCGGACCTGCTGCAGGATCCCCAGTTCTGCGAGGAGACCATGGATGTGCAGAGGAAGTATGAGCAGCCCATACAGCTGGCACCTGTGAGTATGGGACTAATTGGATACATAATAAAAATCATGCACTTCATCAAATAATTGAGATTTATTTTGAATGTTTGTGATGTTTTAATTGTATTTGAGCTTTATTGAATGTTTTTTTTTATTTTTATTTATTTTATTTATGGAACACATAACAATAAATACACAATTTATTGTTGTTATAATTGTATCTAATTGTAATAATGTTGTGTGAATGTGCATGTAAAAATGTTTTGATTAATTTTTTTATATATATTTTTTTTTTGTAAATCACTTCATGAAAAATATGCATTTAATTAGTCAAATTGAAGTGCCATTTCATATGGATTACAATATATTTTATGATACATGTATTTTTATTGTTTAAATTTGTTATGTAAACTGTAAACAAAATTTATTTAAATTTGTTATGTATTTCAGGATTCACCTCTTGGCCCTCCTGTGAGAGTCAACTTTGCTGGTGATGTCAACTTCACAGTGGAGATAGATGCTGCTCATACAAAGAAAAAGAAGTATTTGGTATGTTTCATATTCTTTTTAAAATAAAAGTCACAAATTATTTCATATTAATTTATTATTTTGAGAAATAACTTTTAATTTGTATTTTATCTATCTTTAGAAATTTGAGTTTGACATTAAGTTATTGATTTTTCCGGTATTTATGTGGCTGAATAAATAAATAGGCATATTGATTGTGACATTAACAATGTCATTCTTCCAGTACTCGCATCGCTTGAATCGGATCTACGTGAACATGGGCTGCAACTTCTCTGTTGGCTTTCGCTGGGATGCCGAGAAGCTGTGCGGCCGCGAAGTGTTCGTGCGCGCAACCACCGTGTTTGCGGAGCTGGCGCAGGCCGAGAAGCGAGTCGAGCGCTGCTACCAGCACTCGCACGAGTCCTCCAACGCGGGTCAGTGCTATGATATATAAAAAAGCTAGATACGTTACCCGCTCTCTATTTTGGCAAGAAAAAACTCAGCTAAGTGCCCGAGTTTCACTTAGTCACGCACAATTCAGCGTCGTGGCTGGACGTTCTTTTTATATTTTAATCGGCAGTTGTTATTACGAAGTACATGAGTGAGACATGTATTATGTCTCGTGCGTGAGAGTGAAAGAGAGAACAACTGTATTGGTGATAATGCGTTAGTAAGTAGGTATGTATTAATTACGCTGTTATTTAGTGCAATGATGTTGGCGTATGCCGCGTCTACTAGTATAATAGAGTCATTGGGGTCAGTGTGTGTGCGAGCTCGCGGAAGTTGTATACAGTGCCGGTGTAAGGGCCACTGACACCCCGGGCGAAAATATTGTGGCGCCCACTTAAGGTGTTCTGAAGGTTTGCACCAGGAGATCCGAGATACTCCAACTTCAGACCTTGGCGCCCCCCAGAATTTGTCGCCCTGGGCCATCACCCCCTCTCGCCCCCCCCCTAACGCCGGAACTGCTGTGATAGTATCTTCAAGAAGAAAATGTACCTCCATCTCAGAGTCGGCAACACATCTTCAGAAAAACTGCATTTGTAGTAGGCAGTTATGTTTTAAACATAAGAAATAATGTAGAAACGATAATAGTGTCGTGAATTGTGCATGTTCAAAGGCCGACACTGACAATGCCCCCGGCATTGCTGGTGCGTATGGGTGACGCAGTACACTTCCCATCAGGTGAAGCGTCTGCTCTGTTGCCTCCTCTTACATAAAAAAAAGACGTGTGGCACTCGGGGACTGCCGCGGTAAAGCTATTGCATGCTATGCCTTCAAGCCACACCTCCGCGCCCGTCGGAGTGGGGAGCGTGAGGTTTTTCGTTACGGAATTTCTCGATTCGGTCCCCGCGCTCAAGGCCCGCGATAGAAGCTATGCAATAGCTTAAAAAATGTGTGTGAATGTGATAGTTTTATCCATATATTGGACAATGAATTGTGAGCATTAAGTGAAATCCATAGAATTTAATACGTTATATATCTGTGTGCAGGCACAGAGCGCGCAGTGACAATGAACGTGCTCCGCTCAGCCCGGGCACTGGGATCATCGGGCGTGTACTACTGCGGAAGGCCTGACCGCAGTGACTCGTGGTACTCTGTAGCCGTGCGGTTGGATGCGCCCGCAGACCTCGCGTATGTGTTCGCCTGCAAGAGCTCCTGCTCCTCCGGGATTAATAGACGGCCGATTAATGTTATATTTACGTTGGAGGATATCAGGTGAGTGCACACTACTATGCGCTATATAATTGACACACGCTCTACCACGTCTTCTACATTAAATACTAACTCTAACACGCACTCTACACTTATTACTAACTCTACCACTCGCTCTACTATGTGCTCTACCGGTTGTCGAGGGACTCGCTCTACCACGTGCTCTACATAAAATACTAACTCTAACACGCGTTCTACACTTCTCTAATACTCGCTCTAACCTTGACACCCGCTCTACAATGCGCTCTACCGCTTGTCGAGAGACTCGCTCTTCCACGTGCTCTACATTAAATACTATCTCTAACATTGGCTCTACAATTGACACTAGCTCTAGAATTCGCTCTATAATTGATCCTCTACTCGGTCTACACTGCTTGATATTCGCTCTATCACACGCTCTACATAACTCTGCATTGTGCTTCTATAATTGATACTAGGGTTGTAACGGAGGCCTACTTAGCGGAGGCGGAGGCGGATGCGGAGGTGAAGAGGTTCGCCTCCGCGGATGCGGAGGTTAACGGAGGCGGAGGCGGAGGTGAAATTTGTTGGGAAAATTTATAATTATCGTCTACTTCTACAAAGTACTGCCAAATTTCACTAGTTTTCGGCTTCATCACGTTATTTAAATAACAATACCTAATAATTACGCACAAAATTACTTAAAACAATCACGGCTCAATTGCAACTACGCGGTACCGAACGCTTTGACAAGTTGATTCCTGTTATTCATTCACTCACACTCCCACCACCCGCTTGGCCGTGTTCCCGCGGCAGCGGCTTAAGCAAACTCTCGACCATTTCACTTGAAAGTTGAAAACACGCAGCCGAGCGGCTGCGTCGCCTAGCATCGCTCCTTGCGCGTTGTTTGTGATCGTAAATGAACTTCCGATATGACTCCGCATAAATTTTGCGGAGGCGGAGGTTAAATTCTTTGCGGAAGTTCCGCAGTAACGGAGGCGGAGGCGGAGTTCCGTTACAACCCTAATTGATACTTAGTCTAAAACACGCTCTACAATTGATATTAGCTCTAACAATCGCTCTACATTCCTGGACACTTCCTCTATTACGCGCTCTGACTCTACCACGCGATCTACACTTATCGTAACACTATACCTGCACATATTTAACACTTCTTTTCTCTCTACCAATTGCTCTAAATTATGTTTAAAATTCACTTTACCACTGCTCAGCACAGCTCTACACTAATAAAGTATGCAGTAACTGTACTGCTGTTTTAAGAAATGACACTAACTTCTCCACTCATTCTACTTTGTGTTGTTTAGTGTTCAATAGAACTGCAATTTACAATTATTTTAAAATGTATTATTTAGGGCTGATTTTTCAAGTCTTGGTTAAAATTTATGCGTCGAATAACGTATTGAACGATCATTTCAAAAATACGTTGTATGCGAATTATGCAACTACATATTTAAAATTTTACAGGTGTCATATATTATTGTCTAATATTTAATTTATTGGACGGATAGCTTAACCACAGATTGAAAAATCCCCCTTTATCAAACAAATTTTTTCCTATTTATTTCTTACGCTATAATCGGCCCTTAATCAACTAATTTCTATATCTACCTACACTACAGCGGCAAAGTGTACGGGCGGCAGAGTGTAGGCGCGCGCGTGTGCTCCTGCCCCAAGCGGGACATGCTGCGCGACGAGGAGGACGCGGAAGTGCCCCGGGGCAAGCGGCCCGCTGCCCCCACTGCCCCGCCTGCCCCGGGCGGGCAGGACAGGAGCAAGAAGGTGCGGCTGGAGGTGAAGGACGACGCTGTGGTCACGTTGCCGTCGGTAAGTATCACAAATAAATCTTTTTTTTCAGCCATTAATTTTTTTCTCACCGCCACATTAAGGGCCGATTTTTCAATCCTTGGATAAAACTTACCCGTCCAATAAAGTATTATACGATAATATTAAAATGTCACCTGTAAACTGTCAAAAACGGGCAATTAGAATATCTTTCATAAATGGTAGTTTAATACGTTATTCGACGAATAAGTTTTAACCAAGGATTGAAAAATCAGCCCTTAATAAAATGTATAGTATGACAAATAAATATAATATTTTGTCCAATGTATTGTCTGTTTTCAACCATATTGCATTGCAATTTTTGTCTTATCGTAAATGTGTTTCAATTAAAAAAAAATGCAATAAAAAATGTTTTAAAACTTTATGAGAACTCTTTCTCAAATACATACGTCACTAATTTATATCCGGCTCGAAGGACCAGTGTAATAACTAATAACCGTCAGATATGTTATTCTTGAATAAGAAAAATAACCTAAAACAAGAAAGCTTTACGTCTCAGATTAGTTATATTCAATAGTTAATTATACTCAATCAAAATTAAACCAGTCAAAACTGTTTCAACTCATTTATTCCCATTACAGATAGAAGTGGTAGGCGTTCGTACAGCGATACTCGGGCTGGAAGTAATGGTCGGCATGATGGAGCAAACCCGGGACGCGCGCGCTAGCTCACAGCAGCCCATAGGAGATATCAACACACAGATAAATAACCTCAAGAGTGTTATAGATGGGCTCAAGACGCAGAAGAAATGAACTAGATAGATACAATGCACTGGGAATGTGGAAGTACCCTCATTTTTTAAAGTTTTGAAGGTAGTAAGTAGATAAAACTGTGTTCTATTTTTTGGATATGTTACCCTCATTCCGGTAAAATTACGATATTTTCGGTATTTGGAGGCAGATTATTAGCTTTTTTGTAGCTTACTACCCGCATTTTTTCAACTGCCGCTTTTTTAATAATTTTACATACCAGTGCATTTGTAAAAGAATTTAAGACTTAGATTATGTTTTTTTTTTTTTTTATTATAGTGTATAAGTGATTAAAGCTCAATAGCTTTATTTTTTGACTTAATTTTTACGAATAAGTTTTATTTTTGTTTTAATTATTTTTAGTAAGTAATTTTAACTGAACACGCCTGTAATTTAAGTGCCTTATTAAAATACTTTAAGACTATGTGCTAATTCTTATATCTAGGAATAAACAATAATGATGCCAGTGTCTTCCAAAAAAAAAATAATATTAAAAAAAAGTGCTGTCTCAAACGTGTCTCAATTAATTTTTTGTCATAAACAATGAAAAGTGAAGTTACCTGTATCACGTACCCACCGTTTATTATAGAACTACAGAAATACTTTTCAAATGACGAAATTTTTGAAGCGATCGTGTTAACAATATAAATATTACGACTTGTAACATCCGATGTTTAGAAAGAGAGAGAAAATAGTGTTATCATATCTCTTTCTCCAATATATTCTGATGTCACAAAGGATTTTTTATTAATTTTGGGTCATAAAATTTTTATTCTGTGTTTAGTATACAAATAGATAGAGAAGGTACTACGATTTTCTTTCTCTTTCTAACCTAAGGTCATTGACCTGGCTCTCTTTCTATGTATAACATAGTGTATCAAGTATTATAGATTTATAAATTAAAGAAACTAAAAATATACGATTTATTATGCCTTTGGAGAGAACGTGGTAACGGGTGAACATATTTCTCAAAATAAATCGTGTTTTAAACCCGTTATAAATAATTTAATCGTGTTTTAAACCCGTTATAAATAATGGCTTTAATTTATAAACTTCTCATCTCTTGATTAAGATTTTCAGGCAATTTAATGTTATTCAAACTATTTTGTATTTTTTAAAAATACTCTGTGTGAGATTTGTAGAATCTCATATCAAACTACGTCTTTATTTTAATGTCATTCAAAACATTTCTTTATTTTTACTTTATGTATTAAAAAACAATAACTTTAATAATTAATTCATTATGTATTCTAAAAAATATGTATCTTACCCAGTTGTAATTCCAGTTTTAGATTTTACTATTTGTAAGAAATTATCTTTTTCGACTTATTTCATCATGAAAAACATAGAATTTTTACACAAAATTCTATGTCCTTTGATACTAATGTATGCTTAAATGACAATTTATATTTGTTACAATAATTATGAAACAGCCAGATGGCATGATTAAATTTTCTATAAAAATTATAGGTATGTGGTTTTATTTTAATTGTACTGTTTATTCGGAAGAAAAAGAAAGCTCAACACATAGTTTATAACTAACCATTCATGACTATAATAATAGGTAATATTATAATACTAATTAATATGCACTATTATAAGATTATATTATTGCCTTGCTTGTTCAAAATTTACAAGAAAAAATGTGACACGAAACATTCTCAAGTACAAATTAAATATTTTTACCTAACTAACAACTTATACAAATACATATAAGGACTTCATTCACATTTTGATAATAAAATCCTTTTCAGTTTATAAAATTGTAATGAATTAAAGTAACTAACACAATATTTACTTCAATTATCTTGCATTGGTACCTCAATGGGCACTAACTACTAACTATCGTGATTAGTATTGCTAACGAAGGAGATAACAACATAATCTCTGTAATTTGTAAATATTTTCTAGGTCATAGTTAATGTGATATTACAGCTTCCTATGTGTAGGCACTAGGCAGTGGGACATACTGTTACCCGCAACTTCGTCTGTTTTCATAATCTAACTTATTTCAAAATTCTCGTGTTACAATGTTAGAATACTCCTCTGAAACGGCTGAACCGATATTGGCGTATTTTTAACTCGATTCACTTGATTTACCTCCTCTAAGAACAAATTGGTTATGAAAAAATAAAATATCCAGTCTACGTGAAGTATCGATATCGAATAGAAAATAAACTTTTTGCTCGTTTCATATATTATATGCAGTTGCAACTTTCTGTGTGAATCTCAAATCTAAACCAATTTGAATTTAAAGCTACTGTGTCTTGCCCCCTGGGCCCTGACCGTTAACAGCTTAGAGTATATATTACATATTATGTAGTATATAATATACTGTAAGCACAGAATACATAATAGTAGCTAAACGCTACTCTAAGGTTAACACTTAACAGTATATAGCCAGCTCTACTCTAACGTTAAATTACATTTAATGCGGCGTATGGATAAACCCCGATTTACGTGCAAATAATAATTATTCTCTATAACGTCAACAGAATATCACAGATCTGCAACAGTTTATGTAAAAAAAAATATTTATCAATTGAAGTTAGACGTGCTACGTCTTTGTAACTATACGTCCTATGTTGCAATATTTGCAATGCTGCTGCCTGCTATTTATGAAAATAGTTCCTGAGAGATATTATGGAGAAGTTACACAATACATTCTGTAGGTGTTTTAAAAGTTTTAAAGCATTTGTAAATCCATGGCTTATGGCCTGATGAATTCTACACCATACTTCGCTTCACTGAAAACGGTTCCACGGAATACATTGGAATTTACGGGCAAGTGGCATTGCTGTGTGTAGGTATATAATATATTTCAAAAGGTTTACCAAACCTGAACCTCCTGTATAAAAAGTATGCGCTTGGATAAAGAATAGCTAACTATCGTAAAATATTCATACAATGAGAGTTTTATGTATGATAGCGTTTGTTTTGTTCACTTTTTATCAAGTAAAATGTTTGGGAAAGGCGGAGGAGGAGCGGGTTTTGCCAGTGGCGGATAAAGAGGAGCGGAGTGACTTTGATATCACAGACATTAGGTCTGAATGCAATGAGACGTTTCGTATCGAGATGTGTAAGTTGTACCTATAGGTATAATAGCTTTTCGCAGCTACGCCCAAAGGAAAACCTACATAGTTCCCGTTCCCGTGGAATTTTTGGGATACAAACTATCCTATGAGTTAATGAAAGTTACCCTTTATGTGTGCAAATATGCTATTATGTGCGTTTCATGAAAATCGGTTCAACAGTTTTTGCGTGAAGAAGTAACAAACAAACACAAACTTTCGAATTTATAGAATTAGTAGGATGGGATTGGGAATAGTTTCGATATTGGAAATCAATGTCTTTTGTTACATTTAAAAAGTAATTGCGCATGTAGATATGTTCAACTATCACAGTTGCCTGAAAGCGTGTGAATGGGCACTAAAATATGTTCCTTCAGTAGCTTATTTATTATTAATTATTGCTTTTATTCTTATTTATACAGTTTATCTAGAATCACTAAATACCACTGGGAGCTTTCCAGACGAAACGGATAAGACGCCGAAGGTGAGTAAAAATGTTTGATGTTTTTTTACGATGCAAATATGGAAATAATTATTCGCGGGTTAAAATAACAATTTTTTTTTATTAATTGATAATTTTATTATCTAATTAGGGATGCTTTTTATATTAATTAGGGACGCTTAAACGACTAGTTTTATAAGTTTACCTTGTCTTTGTGTCTAATGTCTATATATGTATGTGTGTGGTGTCTATCTGAATTTGCAAAAAATCAATATCGAAATGGGTTTAGGGAGTAGGTAGCTCCCGAACGGATGGACTCATTTTGACATTGATTTTATTGATGTGTCTTATCAGAACTAAGGAGAGCACAGGTAGGTATAAATAAAATCCCAGAAAGGTGGTAAATCCCGTATATTAAATCTCATTTAACATTATATTTTTGTATTTTCAATTTAATATTAACAATTAACATACGTCATAATAACAAACATGCATAGTTACAAAAATACAATTTTTTCTTCTTTTTAATATTAGTTTACTACGGCCGCAACATGATCCTTAATAATTGATGATTATCACACAGTGCTACGTCCGCTGCGTGTTGGAGCGTAGTCTGGTGATGTCTGAAGACGGCCAGTTCGACCCTGAGCGAACGGCCGACACCTTCATGCGCAGCGACATCCCGCCTGACACCGTCAAACGGATGGCTGATGGCTGCTCTGAACGGTGTAAGTTACTTATATCTGTGTGCTCGAATGGCATATATCTTGTTTCCTTTATTACCCTCATCAATGCATCACTATAAATGACTCTTTAAGGGTGCCTTTTCACTGATAATGTGCGAGGATGTTGGATGTATAGCGAGGAATGTGTTGTAAATAACCAATAGTATCGCTTCAAACGATAAATGCTTCAAACTTCAAACTAAATGAAGCGATACGATTGATTATTTACAAACACATTCCTCGCTTCACATCCTCGCACATTATTGGTGGAAAAGCACGGGTAAGTTGGAAATCTATTTGTAGAGTCATAAGGTATGTATACAAGTGACATTACATTTACACCTCTGTAAATGTTCATGGGCAGTGGTACAGCGCTTATCATTTGGCTAACCTTTGCCGACTATGACATAAAAAAGTAGGTATGTAAATAAACATCTTTGTTTTCAGCTGAAACTTGCAAATGCGAGCGTGCCTACCAATACATGAGGTGCTTGCTACAAATGGTAGTAGAGGATAAAAAGGAATAACTAATCAACTGAGAAGAAAACTACTCTTTAACGATGAACTGACGCTTCCTATGGATTTGTAGGCACTTATATTGTAAAAATTTATATACATATATAAATTAAAAGATTATTGAGCTCATTATAGATTTTTATTTCAAGCACACAGCAATACCCTTTGTTTGAATTTTATACTAGAAAATGGGTCTTTTCATGTATAGTAGTTATGTCGCACGTTAGATATAATCATTAAAATACATTTATAATTGAGTCTTTACCAGTATGTTCAAAGACTATAATATGTACAGCCTACAGGTAACGTAGGAACTAGGAACTATATTTTACTAATCGGTGCTATAGTAGTTATACCTAGCTCTCCCGCCGCAGGTAGGATATTTTAATTGGTTTATTTCATAGAGATCTATTTAAAATTGACTATTATTATCTATTATTATCCTATACTTAAAATATTATAATGGGAATTAGGTTATTTTGTCTGATAAATGAAATAATAAAACACAGTAGTTAAAGTAAAGTAAAAACATTTATTTATATAAAAAATGTATGAAAACAAAGATAGAGAGACGTATGCTACGTGACTTTTAATATCTACATAATACATATTATGTAGGTACAAATTACAAAACTATTTGTTTTTTTCTCATATCTACATAACTAGTTTCCTGATGTATGAAAAACAGAAGAAAAGTTACTCTATGTTCGCAAGTCTTTTATCTCCGAAGAGGTTTTGCCAAATGGACCCCAACCATCCGGTTTGAGGCTCTCTGTGAACAAAATGAATTGAATATACATATATCTACATTTTAATAAATTAAGAAACGTATTGATAATTAATATCAGTCACTTACTCTTTTTTGCAGTTGTACATATTGTTAACTTTCTTTACATCTCCTCGACTCAAACCTTCTCTTTGTCCTATTTTGGCGTTTTGCACCTGCAATTTTAATATATTAATAATATTTTTTATTACCCATATAATATTATTATATTATCTGTACCCATATCAATTAACTACGACAAAACTCAAGTGATTCTTGCGCAACTAAGTTCTAGGTTTTTTTTGCTAATAATTGCTGTAAGGTAGATACCTTTATAAATAAATTATTAAAATTAATAAAATAATAAAATCGCTTCAAAATCCGTTGAGTAGTTTTAAAGATCTAAGAATACATTAAGACAGACAGCGTGGAAGGGAATTTGTTTTATACTATGTAGTGATAGCTAGCCTTGGGTTCGATGGTCCGCTGCGAGTTCCTGGAGAAGGCGTACTCCGAGTAGTGCATCACACTATTGTAGTCGTAGCCGACGCCGAAGTCGTCCGTGTTCTTCTTTTCTGACTTCTTGAAGTTTATCTCCGTTCCTGTTAAACGTGGGAAACAAAATAAGAGTTCGATTTAGAGTAGGTAGAAGCCGCCGATAGATCAAAAACTTTAGACTTAGAATTTTTATATTAAAATTTACAATACAACATAAGCATGTTGGTGAAGGTTGACTTTTTGGTAGGGCAAACTCTCCTTGAGTTTCCGCTACCAAAAAGTCAATGCGTCTAGAAGTTAGTATATTCAAAAAAGTAAGAGAAAAATTAATAGGTTATGATTTAATAGGCACGATAGAATTCTAGACGTGAATTACCATCATACACCACGTCACCACTCTCAGACTTTTCCTGTCCTGGAACTATGCTCAATTCAAGCAAAAAGCCATACGTACCAGGCTTGATGTTCCCATACTGTATAGAGACGAAGTCGTCCCGCTCGGGTCGGCTCTGCTCGTGCATGAAGCCCACGGCGTGCAGCAGCTCGTGCAGCACCGTGCCCTTCTTCGACACGCAGCCCGGCGCCTGCAGGTTCACCTCTTGCTTGCCGCCTGCAATGTACCCAGTAAAACCGCCATTACAAGTATGCATCGTTCATAGAGTTCCAACATTAGCACATTTTTAATAGAAAGACCGGTGGATGCGAATCATATATTTTTGTATTATCATGTGCTCATGATAATACAAAAATATATGATTAATTACGCTACTGGAGTTTATACTCGAAAATACGTTTCAAATACGTTTTAATTTTCGTCATTTTACCAACGGGTAAATATGTATATGGATAAATAGCCTATTTCCTTGTACATAATATTTTAAAACAAATTCTGGAAAATTTCTCTGAATATTGGATCTGCGTAATCTAAAAACATTTATTCCTATTAATATCTCACCAATCCGCCCCACACTGGACCAGCAGCCCGACTTGGCGCTCTTGATGACGAGGTAGTCGGTCTGCCCGCTGTGCGGCACGAAGCGCAGGCACGTCAGCCGGTGGTAGTCCGCGATCGCTTTGCGGATCGTGTCCCGCTGGTCCGAACCTGCACATCGTACTACTAATGAAACATCACTTGTACGAAAGATCTAACGTTCATAACAGTACCTACACACTTTATCCGATCGTACCTATTGTAAACAAAAATTAAATGAAAATTATTTACGACAAAATATATATATGGAACATACAGAGTAAACTAAAAGGCTCTTCTCAAGCAGTAAGAGAACTTACTGAAAAATATACATACGCAGTTATTTTAAATTAATTTCAATAAAACAAAATTTAATAATTCAAAAAATGAGTAATTAAATAAATAAACATATAACGACGTGGAGTATATCGCGTATTAAAAATTAAAATAGCACTCACTGAAACCGCTGTCAATCTGGTAAGGTATGATGCCGTTCTTCCACCTCCAGCTTTTGTCCTTGACGCCGTTCCGACCCCGCGTGGGGATGAGGATGTCTCCCTGCAGGTAGCCGCTCACTTCCTCGGGGTTCTCGAGGGAGGCCTCCGTCCACTGCATTACTGCTTCTCCTGTTTAAAATAACCGGTGCATGCGAACTTGGATTCTTCTGTTAACTAATACTTCTCTCCTATTTACAAAGCTTCATAATAATGTAGGGCTTATAATTTATATACGTCACTTTGAAAAATAATTTGCACAAGGATGGAATCACCTTTGTGAAAGAATTTCTCAAATCGGTTAAGTAGTTTCAGAGCTCATTTATTTCAAAACTTAAACCAATCAAATTTTAAATCTTATTAACATTACAGCAGCATTCATGTATAAAATTAAAAGTACGTAAATATTTTCATCGTTCTACATTTTATAAATTTTATTGAATCAAGAAGGTTGCCATCAAAATTACGGGATATTCCTAAACTCATACAACCTCATACCTATAACTTTTAATGAATTAAAAAGCGCATATCGTTATCAGAACCTCGTAAAAGAGAGGAAATAGCTGCCATCAGCGGCTCACGACATGTCACCAACTTATCGCCTGACAGCTGACACTACTCATACATTGCTCTGGCCTCGATTCTTTCATGAAATATTTTACATATGCCTTCATGTGCTCATGATATGCTTGACAAATATGGGCCACAGTAAGCTGAGGTCCTTGTTATGTCAACGTTTGTGTTTTTAGTTTGTAATTTATTAATCTCTAAAAGGAATTATAATAATTCCACTTGGAGATTTCAATATGATTCATCTAGATGAGTTGTCGCGGGAATGAACTAATAAAATAAAAATTTATAGACACAAATGTTATTTTGATGATAATACATTTTTGCAATAACAATAAAACAATAAAAGATTTCGTTTTATTGTTTCTCCTAACAACTCTCTGCTTTGACTAAGACTTAACTATTATCAACCTATAGATCTATAAGATAGCGCTAGTGCTAAATTCGACTCTATCGCTTCTGCGATTCCTCCCAATTAAGTTGTAAGTTTAACAAATGAACAAAATATGCTAGAATGATAAGCTTGTCTAAAAACATACCTACGTAGGTACTACTTAGGTAGTTACGTGGAAATAAAACCATAAACCGCCTTCTTTTTTGAAGTCGGTTACATCATACACACATAATAAAAAATTGGTATTATGTAGGTATCTAAATTCTAAATTAAATTAATAATTATTAAATCAAAAAAAGGTTGACTAGCCTGTAACCATTAGTAATTTTTGTGTAGATAGGTACCTACTTATAATATAAAACTAAAATCATAAACATAAAAATATAAGAATAATTTAAAAACAAAAGGTTGACTAAAATTTCCATTAAAAAAGCACAATAACTTATGTATTGAACTGAAAAAGCTAACTATTATTTTTTATCTTAACTATTTTTAAACTCTTTAATATTATGTAGTCTATCCTTTGTCTATCTCATATTAGAGCATAATTTAATGAAATTAAAATTTTTATATCATGCTTACTGTACGAACAGGATTCCTTTTAATAAATTTGTAATAAAAAAAATAAGTGTTACAGGTTTAGCTATATTAAAAATAAAAATTAATATAAAATAAATTTGAACTTACTTACCACTATCGTTTTTCGGAAAACCATACGCCTGTGGACCGAGGTCCGATATGTCGATGGTATCTTCATCTCCATCTATATAATTATTGAAGTCCACATCATCTAACATTAAAATAATATCATCATCAGTTACTGGCAATGCGTTAATTGCACTAATTAATAAAATAGCAGACAAATAGAGCAACATTGTAGCTTTCTCTAAGTACTAGACGCGCAGAACGAATAAGGATGTGTGGCCAAAATTCGTAAGGCGCAATGAATTTATATTTAAGTAATGAGTAGGGTAGACTGGGTACGATTGAAACAAAGGACGGTTGAAACAACACGAATATCTCGCAAACCGTTGGTGGGGGGGTTAGGGGTCCAAGAGGAAAATGAAGCACACAACTGTTCTAAACACGAACCACAATGTTGCGTTGATCTCCGCGCGCTTCAGCTGATTTTATAAGACCCTATTGTGTTTTTATGACCAAAAGTAAGTATTTTTGCTTGGAGATTTTTAAAATTATTGGCGTTTCTATTTAAGTGACAGTATTAAGTGTGCGTTTTTGTTTGAAGTGAATCTTGTGGAATATGACATTGTGAATAGTTTTTGTGTATCATTGTTGTTACAATTACTATAACTGTATTTTACCAAAAGTAGGAGTTGGGGACGGTTGAAACATTTTTTTTGGGTACGGTTGAAACATTGTTTTAATTATTTTTTGTTTTTTTTAGATGCCGATAGTACGTGTAAGAGAGATTTCGGGAAGACAAATAGACTTACCGAAGTACAAAGACGCATATGAGGAGGTGAAAACCGGAAAATGATTGCGATAAGTAGCAGAGAAGCACGATTATTCGCTTCTAAGGTAAATTCGAATGCGAGATGACTCTGGCGAGCAAGAAAATAAAAAAATGGGATATAATAGAGGATATAACAATAGAAGGTATAATAATAGAAGGCGAAAAATCAGAAAGTCTACTATTTACACTGACACACCAGATAAGGAAGAGATAAGAAAAGAGCAAGAATTAATATTGAAACGAATAAGAGCTAAGCAAGTGAAGAAGCGATTGGATAGAGAAAAAGGAAGAAATTTGATGGAGGAAAATGTAAAAGAAACACCATAAAAGCAAAAAAGAAAAATGTACAGAGGAGATATCATCAGAAGATGAGGAGTAGGTACTTCTGTCTTGTTTGTATGTCACCATATTGAGAGAGCAGACCTTATTGTAAAAGAGTTACTTAATTATTGTTAGATTTAAAATAAAAAATCAATAAAACATATTTTAATACTATATTTTGTATTATTCGCATATTTTTCAACTGACCCTAATCACTGTTTCAACCGCCCCTGGTATGGGGACGGTTGAAACAAATCGGGTTTATTTTTTTAATTTGATCTACTGTTTAAAATAATACATCTGGAACTAAAACCACAGTGCCTATTAGTAGACAGATACATGCTCTTTAATTTAACATATTTTTTTCATCGCTCGGGTTATAAAAAGCAAAGTTATGGTCGTTTTAAGTGAAATCGTTTCAACCGTACCCAGTCTACCCTAAACAGTTGAGTTCGTTACTCCTTATTTCCTGATAAAGACTGTCATACTCATGGGTGATGGGTACACTTGGATAATTAACATAATTGATGGAGTCCTCGTACAATTATTTTTTATCGAGGATCTTTAGGTTGATACAAAATGTAATCAATATTTTTATTCATAAATTTATTTTTCTTACAGTAAATAAAAAACTATATTTACCTAAAAATTTTCTAAGTTAAAGCTTTACATAACAATTTACAGTTTATTTTATCTATACTAATATTATAAAGAGGAAAGGTTTGTAATTACATATGTATGTATGTATGTATGGTTTTCAAGCATAAACTACTGGACCGATTTCACAAATTCTTTCACCATTAGAAAACTACATCTTCACTGAGCAACATCTTCTTCTTATATATAAAAATGAATCGCAAAATGTGTTGGTAAGCGCATAACTCGAGAACGGCTGAACCGATTTCGATAATTCTTTTTTTATTATATTCCTTCAAGTACGAGGATGGTTCTTATGTAGAGAAAACGTAAACATGTACCACGGGCGAAGCCGGGGCGGACCGCTAGTAGGCTATAAAACATGTAGGTACCGGGGCGGACCGCTAGTATATCATATTTTAATTTGAGCCACGAAGAAAAATATAAATGTTATATTTTTGGAATTATATTTATTGTTTAATTTTACAAAATCTACTAGAGTAGAATTTAAGAGAGATTAATAAAATTTGTTAGATTTTATAATCGGCGTGTTTTATGTACTTTCTACAAGGCAATAAAAGTGTAACAAAAACATTTACTCGGCGACAACACTTACATCACTTTCGGAAGTGCGTTCCTTATCTATTATCACATTATGTATCTCAAGGCTTTAGCACCGGAAATATTACAGAGAAAACATTTCGTCGCATACAATTTACTGAACAAGATACCAAAAAATTATGTTATTTTATAATTATATTATAATTCTCTACCGATAAAATGAAATATAAAATGATTCCCTATTTCCCTTCGTCAAGGAATCACGCCTGATCGACTAAAGAGATTCGTTATTGTCAGGAAAAGGAATTTATGGAAGAAAATTTTAAGAAATTTGCATAAAGACAATGTCTGTCGGGTTAGCTAGTTATAGACATAAGTTTGTGAAAAATACGAAATTTCTATAATGTATACCTACTTAATTAATTGTCTTAGTTTCGCAAACAGAATTGGCGATAAAAGACGTAAAAGTGATGCGTTTAACGATATCATGATGAACATCTCACGGAAGCATTTTTTCTAGTTTCAGAGCTTTTATCTTAGGAAATTTACGAACCTACTTCATAGATCAAATTTATTCAGTATTCTATAATAATTTTGGAGGTAACGCCATCTTTTAAGAATCATATTATTTACAATCGTTCAGAGCAAAGTAAAAAACAGACATACACACAATCTTTGTCTTTATAATTTATGGTGTAATTAAACGCAACCAATTAAGGTTACTATGACGACCGATTATTTTGATGTTTCCTCGAGTCTAGCTGATAAGAATAGACTTAATCACTAAGCTATAAACTTGGAGTAATTAATGTTTTATCAACTTTCTTAAGAATACGGGCCCCGTATGAAGAAGAATTTACGAGAGGCATATTATCAAATAATTTCTATCTAGCATAAGTAACTAACTTGCTAACTTTGAAGCCCAACTTCGTGTGAATTTAAAATCTCCTAAGTAAAATCCATTTATTAGTTTTTGAGTAGGTAAATAGAGTGTTGGTAATGTAATATTGTTTCCTATTTATGTTTTATGATTTCTGTCGTAACAAGAGTGCATTTCGCTATTATATAATAGTGAACGCGTGACAATTTTATACATATAATACCTATTTACTAGCTATCCGGCCGAGATTTTGTCCGCTTTGTCTAAAACTTAATAAATTATATACTAACCCCTTCCTCCTGAATCATTATTTGTATTAAAAATACCACATTAAAATCTGTTGTGTAGTTTTAAAGATTTGAGGATACATAGGGACATAAAAAGCGACTGCACCTGGTAGTTACAAGATTTGTATGTTCCGACTAGATGGCGCTGTGTGTCAGGGAAAGGAAAATCAATGAGAAGTATTATTTAGGGTGTCGTATATAAAAATAAAACAAAGGAAATAAATATGTATCTTCTGTATTTCTAAAATATTAGAACTTTATACTACATCATTGTATTTACATGAGCATTCTCGCTTCGCAATATTATTACAATTAAAATAGATTTCTCTCTTTTATTTAAATTACTTTATATTATACATTTTGTCATATATAACTATGAATTAGGCGAAGTGACAGGCGCTCGCCCGAGAGCGGTCGCGATTCTATCGTATTATACTTTATACATCAGTACTAAAATAGTTTCAGAATACGAGTTACCAAAATAAAACGGTCTTCGTACGATCTATCAATAAATAAACCTTCAATGATCATTTACGCCCTTACAAATTATACAAAAACAATATTTGGAATTCATGACGAGACTTTCCTTTGACGCGATACAATAATAATAATAATTCGTCGACACAAATGACATATTGCTTTGCAGGTTAAAGGATCGAATAATAAATAAGTAGTTTGACTCTCACCGGCACACACATAACGAACTATTGCACACAAACAAACAGACTCGGGCGACCGAACGGAAACTTTGACCCCTTACGTTAAAGCTCGATTCAGTTCATATAATATGATATTAGTCAGTTCAATAAAGAAACGAATCTTCAATGGCGGCCAAAGCTGACTTTGACAGATGGTAGGATCATCAAAAAAGAAAATAAAAATAACGTAAATTGATAATTATTTTATTAATTATTTCAAATTGTTTGTTGACAAACTTTTTTGTTATTGTATTTGTGTATTTATATGAATTATCATATTTACGTATACAGAATGTTAATAAAATCCCCATAATACTTGTAATAAGCCCATAAAACTGAACAACTTTTCCCAAAGAACATATTTTGTCAAATTCCAATAAAACATTATTTACTTTCGCAAATGCATAATTGTCATTGTAAATTTATGATAAAAACTATTATAGGGAAAATCAAATACATTTTAGTGATTTTATTTTTCCATTTTTTTTTGCATACCGTACGGCCGTGTGTGAGCGAGAGGGAATGATAAGCGCCGCCATTGAAGATTCGTTTCCTTAAAGAACTAACTAATATCATACAAAATTTAAATCGCATTAAGTAACACCGATTCTATTCTATTTCACAACAACGTAAGACTATTGGCACATTATTGCTTATCGGACAAGTGGACAGTACGTCCGTCCCTCTCGCACGCCCGACACGCCGGCGCGAGCGAAGAGGACGGCACGTCTGCTGCGTAACATCGTCGAGTCAACAACAACACGCGAAACTGCAAACTTAACAACTGCAGAAACAATGCAACTACAGTAACCGCGCCGCGTCGCCGAGACAACCCTCTGGCGCCCTAGTAGTTAAGGCTCCACACTACACTCTCATTTATTATTTTTTCAGTAAGAATAAATATATACTTAAAATAATAAGTTGTCCCGGCGGCACGACCCGCGGCTCTTAAACAGGCACTAGTGAGGACGGCCGAGCGGCGCTGCGCAGGAGTCTCCCAAACATTCATCTTTTATTTATACAATATATATAATCATTATTTATATATGAACTTTGTCAAATTTCTCTCACCAATATTCAATTTATTGCAAGTATACGTGCGCACTATAAATAAAACAAAAAGAGCAAATATTACGATTTCAATATTGGCGGGATGAAGACGTTTTGTTGTATTAAATAAAAAGAAACATCACGCTCGGTGGAGATTAAAAACTGCAAGTGGTAACGCGAGTGAAGGGAAAGCGAAAAGCAAAAATGTGTTGATGAATTACATAGTAATAAGCCATTTTCGTGTGAGTGCTATATTTTTATGTATCTACTCGTTTATACTGCGCTCAAAACCTTTTAAAATCATACAGATAAAAATTTGACAAAATTCGTTATTCATTTACGCGATTACAAGAAAAGAGCAAATAATCTTATTGCATCCGGTCCTTAAATATCTATCTATAGTTATAACACTTGTCATAAGACCCGGCTCCTGCCGCCTGGTGGCGCTATCACAGTCACACACGCTATGAAGGAATTGACAAGTAATGTGACGCCGCCGGGCTGCGCCTGCGCACATCACAGATACATCTTACATACTTAGCTATACTCCGCTACACGAGATGGTCTCCGCGCGGTGAGTATTCCGATCGACGCCGACGTTTATTAGATTGAAAAATTTGAGACAGATAGAGCGATCAAGCCACAAACAAAAAGAGCGATCGATCTCAAATTCACGGCTATATAAACCCGTTCGTAATTTTGCTCCCCACGATCGCCGGTTCTAAATAAATAAATAAAAATATCTACACGCGGTCACTTTACAACTGTACACGATCTGGAATCTGTAGAAAAATATATTTAGCTCGTATGTACACGCGTAATGTTATCATTCGGGCGGCTCGGTGCGTGGCCCGCGCGGCGCCGCGCGGCAACGCTAGGCTTTGCCTCACAGCGCGGCGGGCACACGCAGGGACGTCACACTTCACAAGTATTTATGTAGTATAAAAATATATAGTACCCATTGAAGGTATCTGTGAAATATTAGCGAAACGAAACTGGCGCGTTTGCATCTGAGCGTCTAAAGCGAAAAATCGTATGCGATTAGAAAATATAGGGATATTTCACAAAATACAGTCAATATAGTCGCACAGCGGCCAAGACTCGACTTTATAAGCCCGATATGAAGTACAGATGAGGTAGTGACGATGTCTCAGACGACCCGCTGCAGGCGGCCCACAGACCACGCCGGTCCGTTCCGTAACACGCTCCCCCCCCCCTTCTATATTTTATTTTTAAAATAAAATATCACGGAACACGCGAGGAGAGAACGTCGAACGGGTGGGAGTCGTTGCGCGATTACGGATTACACAGTTTCATACATTATTTGTTAAATACATAGTTTCACCACAAATGAATTTCAACAAATAAATTTTTTATTTAGGTTTAAATTAACATTAACGTGAAAGAATAACATTTATTCAGTAGCGGGTTGCGGGTTGCGGGTACCAGGCGCGCAGCGTTGGGCGGCGGTGTGCGGTCACGTGTCGCGCGCGGGCGTGGGCGTGGGCGCGGCGCTGCTGACCACGACCACGGGCTTCACGATCGTGGTCGCGCTCAGGTACTGCGCGCTCACCGCCAGCGGCGACACGCTGCCCTTCACCATCTGCGTCTCCACCATCTGTGCGACAAATCATTTTTGGGTGTTATTCATTTGTGTAAGTATCACTTTTTATATTATCGATGGTGCATATTACAATTAAAAAACAATTATGTACGAGACTTCTCAATTCCCGCAAATAATTAACTTACAAAGCACAAAATTTAAGAAATATAGTGTATAATATTTTAAGTAATGAGTCTATGTGACTGTATGACATTGACCTTGTACAATGCAATAATGACCTTGATCGTCGGCGCATGCGTGCTGACCTTGTGACGGAATATTTGTAATACTGACTTTATTTGCAATAGTATGCACCCATTTGTAAGGAAAAAAGTTTATTCAACACCACAATTATTATATAAAATTAAAAATAAAAATACAACTTTCGCAAGAAAATTTTGTTCCAATAAAATTGATACTTATATCTAATTAGTGTGGTGCTAAAAGTGGTAACTACTCAGCATATGCTACACTTGTGTGTGTGTTCGTATGTAATATCTTTATACAAACGTGCGTGTGGATGTGTGTACGTGTGGATTTGTGTACGCACCTTGTGTGTGAGCGTGTGTGTGTGTGTGTGTGTGTGTGTGTACGCACCTTGTGTGTGAGCGTGTGTGTGTGTGTGTGTGTGTACGCACCTTGTGTGTGAGCGTGTGCGTGCCGAGCAGGTGCGCGGCGGACTGCGACACCACGAGCGGCGTCAGACCGCTCACCACCACACTGCCGCCCTCTGCACATATAGCATTATATTACACTTTACATGTTAACATTATATTTAATTTTATATTGCTGGTTCAGTTTGTATAGTGGTATTCTACACTGAAACTAAAAGAGATGAAAAAAATTAATAATATCCAGCAATTACACAGTGTAATAATTATTCTAAATATTCTTTAAGATCATCAAATATTTTTGCGTCGCAAAAAAACGAAACAACGTAGATTTTTTTCTGAACGCACCTGTAGACACTGCGGAGGTTGTCACAATGCCGTTTTCTTTTGATGTCCGGTTATTCTCTGTTGTTACACCTGAAAAGTACGAAATTAAAATTAAATAAAACATATACACAATACACTACATAGTATAAAACAAAGTCGCTTTCTTTGTCCCCATGTCCTTATGCATATTTAAATCTTTGAAACTACACAACGGATTTTGATGCGGTTGATTTTAATAAATAGAGTGATATAATTCATTACGTTTTAGACAAAGCGGGCGAAGCCACGGGCGGTTTTTACTAGTTAAAAATAATTCAAGTGTGTGTGTGATTATTTGTGTGTTTGTGTATGTGTGTGGCTCACCGTTGGGCGCGTGGTGCAGCACGTGCAGCGGCGCGGCCGACAGCAGCTGCAGCGCCCGCCCGCCCACCACCAGCCCGCCGCCCACCACCTGCACACACACGCACTAACATGTACAACACGCAAAGAAGAGTAAACCCCTCCCCCCCCCCTCCCCGTGAAGTAAAGCCTAGCCATGCCATGGGGATACGGACTGTAGAAAGAGGGTTGTTTTAGTTTCCTTTTCCATAAATTTTGACTTTGATTGATTGACTTTGTTAATAATAATTGTAGACTGTGAAATGTAATGATAATGAAAATAATAAATGAAATTTTGATTTATAATTAAGTGACATAATTCTCATGCTGTTATTAATAACGGCTGAACATGCTGGAACTCAATTGTTAACATCTATGTATACCATGTTTTATGGCAAATAAATTATTTAAATTATTTTTTTTTAAATTTAAATTTAAATAGTCGGTATGAACCATGAGACCATGATCGAGACCGACATACCAGGACACAGATTTAGATCTGAGATACTCAACGGTATTTTTTCCCTCTATAATAAAAAAAAATGTACAACACGCACTATAACTGAAATCTTACCCTATTCAAGAACGGGCTCAAAAATACCCTTCAGAACATAGTAAAATATATTACGTTAGAACAATTTCCTAAGACGACTAGACTTATATATTAAGTCTCTATAATCTCCTCAGAAGGAGGAAACGCTATCAAGACGACTGAATCAGCTTCTGCAAACTTCCCCTGTTCGACCTGCGGAAAAGTATGTCGATCCCGCATTGAATTATTTGGACACCAGAAACATTGCTCAGGCAACACACCATAAATGATCTGTGATAGACGTAAAGGCCAATGATGATGATCTCCTCGGTTGGAACCTTGCACACGTTCTGAACGGCATTCGACAGGGATCTTCCGTAAAGCCTGTGTAATGAGTCGCGGGAGAGTTACCTGCGCGGGCGAGTCGGCTGGCGCGATAGTAGTGAGCGTGAGCGCGCCGGGCCGCGACCCGTACGATGCACGAACCACCTGCACATATACTCCACTTAAACTCACATTTTTATAACACCCTAATTACCATTATCATATAATCAAAGTTGAAAAATAAATGGAGTTAAAAAAAAAAAAAAAAGTCGTGTGGCACTCGGGGACTGCCGCGGTAAAGCTATTGCATGCTATGCCTTCAAGCCACACCTCCGCGCCTGTCCCCGTGGGGAGCGTGAGGTTTTTTCGTTACGGAATTTCTGGATTCGGTCCCCGCGCTCAGGGCCCGCGATAGAAACTATGCAATAGCTTAAAAACACACTTAAGATAAACTTATGAAATTATTGTATTGTCGGTTGTCATCGATCCTTGATACGCGTGAATTATTCTGTCTCTTTTAAATGGATCAAGTTCGACTCTTAATAAGTCAGATACAAATTTAAATCTAAAGTGTTGGCTTCTAAGTTGATGTGCACGAATTTGTTGTCATACGCATAATATTATTGATGCAGCTCTTATTTAACAATCTACATTTATTTTAAATTTTACAACGTAATAAAAATATAAAAATGATGTAAACACAATAATAATAGAAACAAACTATTATTCTAACTCTAATCTCAATAATCCCGCGATTAAGATCAGCCCTAATTAGCGGTCGTGTACCAGGCGCGCATACCTGCGAGGCGGTGGGCGCGAGCTGCACGGGCAGCGGCCGCAGCTTGGTGCTGAGGTTCAGCGTGTGCGGCGCGGCTCCGAGCGGTGCGGCGCCGAGCGGCGGGTGGCTGGCGGCCGTGTGCGGCGCGAGCGGGGAGCGGGGCGAGTGCGGCGTGCGCGGCGCGGGGGGCGGCGATCCGCTGCTCTGGAAACGAGAATACGAACATTATAAGGCAGTTGATACATTTTTAAAATTGAAAAATATTATTATTGTATCATCTTCCAGAATTTCTGTTATTCGACGAATAAGTTTTATCCAAGCATTGAAAAATCGGCCCTTACTTAAATATTTTTTTGACGCAATCATAATATGACGCAAGAATAGGTTCGCTGATTTGCAGTTTAGCCGCTAGGAAAATGTAGTTAATTGCAAACAACTACAAAATATGATCCAATCGTTTCCATGGGTTTCAAGAATGAATGAAAAAAAGGTAGAAATTTAAAATGAGAGAAAAATTTTCAAAGAACTGCGTTATACTTGATTTCATTCTAACTGTACTTATGTATTAAATATAATATATACGGTTAATATGTACTGGGATCAATATTTCAACACTCAAGTTCTTTAAGGTGGCAATTGAACTACTGTCTGGCGCAATAGACAGTAGACTCGAGTCCATGACCAAATTTTATATTCTTTGACGTCATATTGTCGTCAAACAATACATTCATTTTAGTAGTTTTAATATATTTACAGTACCAACAGTATAATTATAAACTGATAAAACTTACTTTTAAAGGTAATCCTAAAACTTGGCCATTAATAACGTCTTCCCTTTCTTTTTCCTCGGGCGCAGCGTCTGAAATTGTAATGTAATAATCAACAAAGAGGAAAATGGATACAATTTCAACAAAAACAAAGTTATCTGTTAAATTGTTTGTAATTTAATGTTTTACAATATCTACAACACTGTTTACGAGATAAGCGGCGCGCGTAACGGCTCCGAGCGGGCGAAAGAGACGGAGGCACTCACGCGTCTGTCTCTTTCGCACCGACTCCGAAGCGTGAAAACGGGCCGCCATCATTATTAATAGATAATTTTTAATAAATGATGCGCATCAGTTTTGTTTATTTTGAAACGACATTGTCAAATATTAAATAATGTCGAGCGCGGGTACCAGGCGCGCAGAGGGCGCGAGGCGGTGCGCGGTGTGGCGGGCACTCACCGGCGGCGCGCGGGCGGGGCGGGGCGCGCAGGGCCACCTCGCGCTTGAGCGCCGCCAGCCGCTGCTGCGCCGCGATCTTCTCGCGCGCCAGCCGCTCCATCTCGTGCTCGCACTCGCGCTCCTTGCGCCGCAGCACCTGCGGCCAATACGCACGGGTTGCACAAATCGAAACATCTACGAGCTTATAATAATATAGTTAATGAAATCGATTGATCGCTTCCGCTAGCCTAGTGAAGGATTTTCCGTCATCGACCGGGTAATCGCTAGTCACAATAATTACTAATCAATATCGACCACAATATAATTAGCGTACCGATAATGGAAATTGACTGCCCTGATGCACATTTTATTGGGATTATGATTACTCGCCGCACCCGTGGATACGAGAAGCTAATATAATTTTAATGATGATGCAAATTATCTATTTAGAGTGAGGATAAAAATGTTTAGTTTTGTAGACATGATAAGAAGCCCACTTCTTGCGGCACACTTATCTCGATGAGCGCATATACCCTAAATGATGTCACTTTTCACTTGAAAAATCCACGATAGTCACTAACTAGTTTGAGTGTTCCAATCGTGCCAGAAAAAATATTATCAAGTATCTTTACTTTATAACATGCAATAAATAATAAACCCTCTCGTAGAGAACTCGCAAATCGTTTAACTGAGCTGTGAAAATTTACGAGTTTTAATGTCAATAAAGTAGAAAGTTCAGCAACCGGGCATAGCGCGGCGCCAGGCACCAGGCGCGCAGAGCTCACCTGGATGTAGCGGATGGCGGAGCCGAGGATGGACAGGTTGGAGGTCTTCTTGTCGTCGGGCGCGGCGGGCAGCTGGCGCTTGAGCAGCTCGAAGCACTCCTTGAGGTGCGCGCGGCGGTTCTTCTCCAGCTTGTTGTGCACCTCGCGCGTGCCGGCGCGCGGGCCCGCGCTGCCGCTGCTGCTCGTGCTGCCGCTGCTCAGCGACGGCGGGGACGGGATCTGGCTCGGCCTGCCGCAACGTTACACGCATACTCAAACATTTGTTCATTCGGTTACATTTAGAATTAAATAGTTTAAAAAAGATAATTGCAAGTTATAATAACTTTAGAAGCGCTACTAAATCGTTAAAATAAGTATTTTCATCAGGTTTCATTGCCCTACCAACAAATAAATATAATTAAATGAATTTTCAACAGTTCGGAAAGCAATTTATGGAGACACACAGAACACCGAAGAGCAGGCAAGAAGCTCTATCTCTCAATTTGTTTCATTTTTATTTGTATTCTTGGTCCATTGGAAGCATAGAGAAATTATTTTTAAAGACAAATTAATTGAAGATTAAAAAAATCAAACATAATCCAACACCTACCACAGATAATCATCGCATAATTTGAAACTATAAAAATTCAAGAGTTTACTACTCTTGCAGATTTTATATTCATTGAATTAACAAAATCTCCACTAGTACCTATCGTTAAAACCGTTATAATTAAAATTAATAGTAGAATTTAAAATTGTTTTCTTCATGTAAATTTCTGTATAATCTCATCTCGATGCGCGAACTAATTCATCTAAGGATAGCTGATTAAATTACAAAATAGGGGCCTGCATAACGAGGCATTAATGATGCATGCAGGGGCCGGCTCCGAGCTATGTATGTGATGAATATCAAGCTGGGATGTTTAATATTAATTACGCATCCACTACAAGGTTCGCCACCTTGAGAGCACTCGCCGAGAGCTGACTGCTGAGCCTAGCGACGTGCACCGGCCACCACACAAGCGCACAGGCCTAACGGACTCGTCTATTTTACAATTACTTATTTTTACATTGCATAAACTTAAGTAAAAATAATCTCAGCGGGATCAAAACAACGTTAACTTTGATCTAACGCAATATGTGTATTTATTTTCAACAATAACTCTTCTTGCTTCTGCTATCCTATTACTAGCAGACATTTTTAGGATGGACATAAATTACTAAATTTCAAAATTTTGTCGCATAATTACTTGTTGTTGTCGTACGGATCTCATTTTTCAAAAGGAAAGCTAATGAAGAGCATTTTTAGATATGTGATAAGTGTTATAACAAACATATTATGACATAGGTAGTATGTAAAATAAATAAAAAAGGCTGAGTGACCATCAACGGACAATCAACAAAGCCACGTCCGGCGGCGGCGGCGAGTGGCGACACCGGGCCGCGGCCAACCCGACCGATACACGTATAAATGAAAGCTTCTGTGGCAAGGATGAATTACGATTCAATTATGACCCTTTTACATTTTATTACGTTCTGTTGTTACGCCTTCGAACGTTCTAGATACGCCACATTAATTCATCTCGTCCTACCTAATAGATGCACTGTGAAGAAATGTTTTATACATTGTGTGGTAAAAACATTGATCTATTTTTTCATTTCATCATTTATTTACGTTATCTTATAGGTCAATAATTGAAAAACAATTTTAAGGTAAAGTGAACTTTTATTTCGTTATATGGATTGTAAGAGATCTTTTCCTAAAATTAAAAACTCTATCATTTGGTAGAGCCATAATTTAAATGTCTAACCCTACCCTCAATTTATTTTTGCATCTACTCATAATTATTATTGTTAATTCACGTCAATAAATATTATATTTTTTTTTTGTATTTGTAGTGTTAACAAATTTTTTGTGTACTCTTTTAAAATAACGTAAGTTTTTTGTTTCTCTATGTAACATACCTAGTTAGTTTCTTTCATAATCTTCTTACATATAAAAATGAATCGCAAAATGTGTTGGTAAGCGCATTACTCGAGAACGGCTGAACCGATTTCGATAATTCTTTTTTTATTATATTCCTTGAATTACGAGGATGGTTCTCATGTAGAGAAAACGTAAACATGTACCACGGAAGAAGCCGGGGCGGACCGCTAGTTAATAATACAAATTATGTGAGAGAGAAAGTCCTCTTGTTTGTTATAGAATAAGTATTTTTTTGTAACAATTTAAAAACAATAAGCAAAGATCGTATTATTGAAATATTATCTTATCTAATAAACAATGTTTGCTTTGAAAATAGAAAAAATAACAACATCCAAGGCGAAGTAGCAATGCCCAGCTGTTTTCAAGACCGAAGCTACCAGGAGATCATAACCCACCCGTGACTGCTGTTGGTCCGCGGCCTGGAATGTTCTTGTGCGAAGTCGAGGATGGGCGCCGGCGGAGCGGCGGGCGGCGGGTCGGGGGCGAGGGCCAGCGCGGGGAGCACGGGGGCGGGGGCCGGGGCGAGTGCGGGGGCGGGGGCGAGGGGCGCGGCGGGCGCAGGCGGCGACGGCGGCCGCACCACGCCGTTGCTGCGCGCCACCGACACCTCGCTCACCCGCACCGACACCGGCGACTTAGGTTCCTCCTCTGCAAAAAAACGCGACATCAGACACAATGGCTCTACTAATGCGATTACGATATCGGCTTCTCTGAGCGCGAACGCTCATTCCTTAATTTTAATCATAGGTGATATGCCCTGTCAAACGGTTCGTCGACGGCGGCGATTCGTGGCGGTAAAGTACCAGGCGAGCATGATATTCCAAGAGCTCGCTCGATGCGAAAGCTCATCGTGAATGTGGGTGTGACGATTACACGAGTTGTATATGTTCATGCAATATTGAATCGTAACGCGGTGCGCTAGAGCCCTCGATTGCCTAACTTCACGGAGCAGCTGAGCGCCGACTGGAGAGAGATAGGTGCACGATTCACAGCCGTACCGAAAAGAGATAGCGGGAGGGCGTAACCGGCTGACGTCAGCGCGGTCATGAGGAGTTTGACGTTTGTTACCACGCCAAAAATCAGCTGCTAATCATAAGAGAAAAAAACCGGTCCAAATAATGTACTATACTGTGCCGTACGATCATTATGAATATTTTGGGTGCCGCTGGCGCCTGCAACGAGAGCTAATATTATTCAGTACGATTTGTACAAACGAGCGAAATGTAGAGTTCATTGACTGTGAATGCGTAATAGCTGTTCCTTGGTCAGTGTGCCCTAAACTTGCATTGCGTAACAAAAAATAAATTTAATTACATGGAAAACTCTGTAATAATATATAACTCTACAACTCTACATCTTTCATGACGACTGCCAAACTCTTTGCTTAGTGTTGTAGTTTTAAAAATTTCATAATCAGCATCGGATAAAATATATTCTCATTATAATCAAATATATACATCAGTAACATCTTATTATAAATTTAAAATGAGTAATTATAGTAACACGTCTGACACGTAAACAATTTTTACTCTACCAGTATCTTGCTGTTTTTTTTTTAAAGTGAAACTTTTATTACATCGTCTCAAACTTTTTGGTCTGTGTAGCGCATGTCGCGTGTATCGCGGCTGCCGAGTAGGTATACCTACGACATGCGCTACACAAAGCAGTGTTCGGAACCGTTCGAACAGTTTCACTTTTACCGTGGTTTCATAAAACCACACAACATTTTTGTTAAGTTTGCAGTAAGAATACATTTTAATTTAAATACTACTTAAGTCACATACTCACACTGTGCACAAAATTACTTTAGGGTAAAATAATTAATATTTAAAGAGAAATCTAAAAAGGTGGATTACCTAAAGTTTTACAATTTCTAAACCCATGAATAAAATAACAGGATACGAATAACAATAGGAGAGCATAAAAACGAGGCGGTATTGACCGGTCGCGGTGTGAGCCTTTGCCATAAATTAGAATCAGTCAAGAAGTGGCTGAGTCCCGGAGGTTGAGGCTGCTGAACTCTTGACTTTGACAAACATCTTGACTTTGCGCTCGATTATTGAATTATTAACGCGATCGATAGGATCCTGGGGAACAATCTTTAATAATTCAATTCGGTGTCTCAATATATTTTGTCACTCGTCACTATAAAATGATACATACTGACATACATCATCTATTAAATGATAAAAGCCACCTTTGGCAACCAGATAGTACCGGTCTACCAAATTATTATCATCTTTATTCAGAATTATGAATCAATTCGAAGCCATCACCATTATCTCCATGGTCGTTTCCATCAATAAACCTTATACGGTATACCTGCCCTAAATTTGGGACATTTTATAAGTTATTTTTCTGGAGAATTGTTTATTAAATCGATGGAGAGTTATAGAGCCCTAATGATATATTTACACGAAAAACTACGCCAGTGAAATTTATAAATTTAAATTAAAAGAAGTTGTTATACATTTTCTAAAAAATACCAAAAACATCATGAAAAAAAATATTGTAAATTTTAAAATTCAGTGTATTTGTCTTCTATAGAAGTTTCTTTTATATGCTGTAAAAAGTTTAATAGAGTTTTTTAAAAGAAAACTCTGAAAGTATAATTAAAGTTTAAGCATGTAAAACAAAAGAGAAATTGATTGTATTTCTCCATAAATTCAACTCATAACAACTGAAAATCGCAACAATAGCCGAACTGGCCGAAGAAAAATAAAGAAAAGAAATTTTCAACAAAATGTCACAAACAGTACTAAGGTAACATGAGAGGCAGGGGCTTATGCAAGTTATCGGCAGTTGACAGTCGCTGCCAGGGAAAATCACATTTTATTTCAACTTGCGTCACTCCGCTCCATGGGGTGCTATTGAATCCTGCTACATTCACGCACGAGTACCCGGAGGGCAGACAAGGATAATCAGATAAAGAAAATTCTCGAACAATAAGTATTTTCCTTATTACGTCGCAACTGAGACGATAGACGCCCAATTAATTATTTAACTAATTTGTGTTTCTTAGCAGTCTAATAAAAACTTCATGAATAGATAAAGATAATTACGCAGAATGTAATCGCGCTATTTTTATAATTTAGAAACCGTTAATCATCAAAAAATAGCTTTACATAGTTGGTACTTGGTACGCCAATAACTGTCATTTAAAAATGCCAATTTCGGTTAGTTCATCCTCGACGAATACAATAATAATTATTATAAAAATTGACAAAAAAAGTGAATCGTCTCTAGGCTCTACCTTTAAATTTATTGTCAGGCTCCTGCTGTTCATATGAGCCTGGTACAAATGCGCATGGCGGCGCGGCGGCGTTTCTATCGCCTGCGAAGGGAAACAAACTGTGCGAAAGAGGCACGAGCATATCTCCCTCGCGAACCACGCACTGCAAGTGTACACTGTAGTGTACACGTACAGTGTAATGTATAATGAATACAAGTTTAGATTTAGCTACAAGCTGTGAGTCAATTAGCGACGCGGGTAAAAACAGAGACCAATAATTCTAAACACGTTATGTAAACCTAACTAACCAATCCGAATAACACATTCATATAATTATAATTCGACACATGCAAACTATCACCTATTTGTTGAAAGGAGAACTCTACCTAGAGATTACAATCTATGCAAAATAGCTAGAAAATGTTCTAGAAGCATCTCAACATCTGATACGACGCAATGTCATAACTCATACCCAACCAAATGGTCGTTCTGGTTCTGGTCGTTCCTTAGAAAGAAATGGATATCTTAAACTGATATACAGGGTGTCACACTTTCGGTATACTAAGCGCGAAGGGACTTGTAGTTTTGCATACACTGATCACGTAAAAAATACTCAAATAACAAAATTACGTGAAAAATTTTTCGCCAAATTTTTCCTTAAAATCCATGTATTCTTCTCTAGCTTCGCGAAGCCGGCATATATCGCTTTGCTAATGTGAGCATTTTGTCTATGAAAACATAATCTTAAACGATAGCTCACGTGCGGGTGGCCAAGTTGGGCGGGTTGCTTTTTAGGGGTGTACACATGGAATTTTAAGAACTCCTCTATTTGAAAAAAAAATGCGTCTGGAATTTTATATGTATTTTTTACGTACTCAGCGTATGTAAAACTACAAGTCCCTTTGCGCTTAGTATACCGAAAGTGGGACACCCTGTATATGCAACGTTTTGTAAAAGTTTAACATTTTGTTTATATTTTTGAACGGTTTCAACTTTCAAGTTTCAAGTAAACCGCTGATATTTGAATCTCATTGAACTCTTATGTAGAGTGTTTGGATCTGTGTTGTGTCGTCGTAAACTAAATGTATTGTATTCAGGAATAATACAATCTTCTTGTAACAACGCACAAACTGTAATGAATCAACTGCGAAAGTAGCTTTTAAACGAACAATCTTATCGTAAAGAAACAATAGTTGGAATTTTTTTATTTTTTAATACAATTTGCACTCGGCCACCTAGTTTCCAACTTAGCAAGGCCGGTACCAGAACTAGAACTGATAAACATTCATATTTAGATTGTTTACGCGCCTGCACGTCATTAAATCAGCTAAATCTTGAGCAGTAAAGTTTTGATTCTATTTCTCTACGTAGGTAACGCTTTGGTGTGTATTATTTTAGTGTTTGTATTTTGTAATTCGCCATTGTTCAGTTCGTAGTGAATTGTATGTACTAAGTAGCGTGGAAGGTGACCGCACGACTTGGTCGGGCGGCGACAGCGGGGTGCGCGGCGCGGAGGGAGGAGACTCGCGGGAGAGCGGTGTGCGGGCAGCTGGAGGAGCGGGGGAGGGGGGAGGGCCGCATGCTCGGGCCCGCCACGTGACGTCTCGGCTCGCCGGAAACACCCGACCGCGAATACTGATCCACCACCTGCTGATTTCTACTGCTCTATTTACGTCTGACGCTTCGATAGCCAATACTACACGTTCGAACGATTAGTGATCCAATTAAATGTTTAATTGGTAATTTGACTTAACGCGTTATAAGGCACTTATCCCGCTTTGCTCATTCGTATGCAGGAATGCGATACGTTATCTTTTATCAGGCGCGAATAGCGTCGTCGGTGGCGATGGACTCGGGCAATCAGCGCGCAATGAGCGGGGACAAAAGAAACGGCGCGATAGTAACGCAATATCGCGATGTCAACAACCTCGCGATTCGCGACCCGCGCCCTATATTTCGGGTCGCGCCTCAGCACGTGTAGCCTTACGTGCGGTTTGGAATTCGGACATAAACCTTACTTTATATATACAGTATACACCTATAAATAAGAAAATTAATCACCAGGAACCATTATTGTATCCTGGTAATGCTTATAGGTAATCAGAGATTTAATTCCAAGTGATCGGTCAGTGTTAAGTACTTTCATGCAAAACCGGACGTCTCTACATTTTTTTAAGGTGTAAAATGAGATAAATCTTAATAGGCTCTTTAATAACTTGAACTATGAGAATCCTGCTTAGACACGAGCCAGTTACGCAAGTCATTTTATAAGCTTAGAAGGTCTATGTGTGTGTGATGTTATGTAATGTTATTAAACACATGTAACTTATTCTGTTAAGTAATGACTCATTTAAAGTCGTAATATAAATGTGATTTTCAGGTTGCTCATTACATTATGGGTTTTAGGAATAGGATATCGGTTTAACTGAACAAAAATAACGATAAACGCATAGGAAAATTACGAGAAAAAATTATTCATATTACGAGCATCTTTGTAGAACAAAAAAAATAGAACTAAAAAAACCTAACTGTAATTCATAATCAATAGTCTTGAATTATTAAAAAATGATGAAACAGATTTTTAAGTAAGTACCTACAATGTATTTTTCCGCATATCACCTTCAACTGATTTATTACTCGTTATTTTTTAACATTTAAATATGGACATTAAAAAATTATTACTACTTACATGAATTTTTTGTTTCAAATTCGCAATACAACCGGTCCAAAATGTATATTCAGGTATATTTTAAGAGTAAATTAATAATTCTGATACAAACGTATTAGTTACAAAGAGTCTTGTACAAAATGTCTTCCCCTAAGACTAGATAGAGTTGATCTCTATCTACCTATATTATGTAATAATCTCTTATACCTATATAAAATTCTCGTGTCACAATGTTAGGGCGTTTGTCCACTACAAGGAATTTTACGGTCCGGCATTCCGATTTTTTACGGTCCGGTATGGCACGCCATTAATCTATATACTAGCTTGTGCACTATACGTAATTTTACTGTCCGACATTTTACTTTTCCCTATTCCGGATGGTTTTTTGAGTTTACGAGTCGCTGTAGGTATAATTGTTTTCGAGTGCCCACTTGCTTGGATTTTACTCTTTTTATTGCATATGCCAATTGAAAGCAAGCTCTTGTTTTACTTTCTTTTAGCTGGCAATGAGATTTGAGAAGTCGGTATTGTTATTTTATATACATTGACCAAGCATTGACCTATAATTATTATCTAAGTAAGTGTTGGTAAGTTAAAGTTCAAGTGGGAATAGATTTAGCTCCTCGTCACCGATTAAAATAAATAAGTGAAACACGCATTTTAAATCTCTTACGGAACTTTACTTTTTATTATAACGAAGTAATATAATATTTCACCTTCTATATTTTTACTCGTTTCTTGTAAAATGCGAAAACAATCATTTATGATAGCATTATACCGCCATACTTCCTTGAACTGTACCGCACTGATCCGAGTAAAGACGGACAGGTGCACAAGCAATTCATCGGTTTTTTCATGCCACACCGGACCGTAAAAAATCGGAATGCCGGACAGTAAAATTCCTTGTAGTGCACAAGCGCCCTTAGTCTGCATACTCCTCCGAAACGGGTGGACCGATTCTCATGAAATTTTCTGTGCATATCGGGTAAGTCTGAGAATCGGCCAACATCTATTTTTCATATGTACCACGGGCGAAGCCGGGGCGGACCGCTACTTTCTTTATAATATACTTCTAAAGAAGTTTAAATTAGGGGATTGAACACTCGAATAAAAACTTTATCTGTAAAGGCAGAGTCATACCATAGGTCTATTCAGAAGTATAATTAATTTCTTTAAACCACACTTTCGAATTCACTTTCTATGTCTCAAGAATCCTGTGTAGAGAATCTCACCCAAGACTTCATGATCACGATACCAATGAAGCTAAATTAAATATTATCTAAGTACTTCAGATATTTCATAATAAAAATATTAGACCCTGAACTTTTAAAATGTAATAAATCTGTACATTTTCAAACGTAGAGCAACAAATCTGTACATTTTCAAACGTAGAGCAACAAATCTGTACATTTTCAAACGTAGAGCAACAAATCTGTACATTTTCAAATTACGTTTAAAAATGTTTAAACTCATAGGCTTCGCGTGAAATGTCAGATTCGACAGTTGAACAAAATGGAATGACGTCATCGTTGCAAAGTTGCTACAGCTACAAAGTAACGCTTTTACGCACTTTGTGTTTGGTCGTAATGCGTCAAAGCTTATTCAATCTACGGTTACTGCGTAGGCCGCTGTAGTACTACACAATAAAACATGTAAACTGAGAAGGAAAACTTCGCTTAATATAAGTCATCATCATCATCATCATCAGCCTTTCGATGTCCACTGCTGGACGTAGGCCTCTCCTAATGCACGCCACTGGATTATATTTAATAAGTAATAACATTTAGTTATTTTCAAAAATATGGAAATAGATGATGATAAGGCTGATGTTGGTTCTGCAAGTCGAATCATCTTATTGCACAGAAGAAGTAAGTATATGCTGCGGCTAAATGTTGATGTGAACAAAGAGCGATGCAAAGAGTTAATATTTCATTTTTTAGTTTAATCCATCAATAATTTACAGAATACATACTAAAAGTATTTGATGAAGCTAACCAACGATGATACCGGTTCACATTAAAAAAAGAGGCAATTCTCCAACTGACGATTGCTTTAAACACGTATTTATTAAGCTTTTAAAGGATAACTTAATAAATTAAACGAATCTTTAATTTATAACGGTGCAGGAATCACTTCACACGTAAGTATTAAAAGTAAAATCCTCGACCTTGTTGGGCGACAGTAAGTTGGCTCGTTAGCGCTATGAGCGCCTCGACAATTCTGTTGCCCTGGTAGCCGATGACACTGTGTAACATTCGAAATATCGTTCGCACTTGATTGCTGATAAAATGGCAACCGTGAACTTAATATCGATCGAAAGACATTGTAATGACAGTGCTGTGGCAAGAACGGAATTTATTACAGTATCCTCATGTTTGACTAGTTATCCCTTAATCTAATCCAGATTTGAAGGCCCGTAGTCCAAACCCCCTATATTCTAATATGGGAACATATTGCAAAGCGACTATAACCTAGCCTAACCTTAAACACAGTGACTGCAAAGGGCGCCGACGTCACGATGAATATTAAAATTAACGCTGTTGTCGATGTATGTAAGGCCTTGATAACTAGTAGTAGTCTATCTATATGCACTATTTTTCCTCCTATCGTTTCCTAATCGTTCATTACATTGTAAATTATACATTCTATTGTAAACACAATGTAACATAATAATTGTTTCTTCATTATTTTTAGTTAATTACCTCCTTCTATCATCTTTTCTTGTTTAAGTTGTGAATAAATTGGGGAATAACATAGTCACAGTTTGCAAATGGCATTGTGTCAATTTCAACCAAGTTTTTCAAGCCCTGAACTCCTTCAAACTGGTTAGTTTTTTTGTGTAACTTCATATTTCCGGAGCAGAGCAAATAGAAGAGCGAATGATAAACTAGAAATTTCTTTTTGTTAATGAAACGTGTGAATATTTCAAGACTAGTAGAAGGACTTTTCTGGAGACTGGTCAGAAACCAGAACGGACACAATTAAAGTAAGCGATATTTTTATGTACCTCTTACTGACATTGTTATTCATTTCAAAGTAGGCTGTGTGCACCGTTCATTGACGAATTTAGTCGCGCGCAGCCTCACTATTGTGCAAAAACAACACAAGGTTGCCACGGCAAGGTCGGCGGACGATCGTCGCCGAGTAATCTAAATCGTACGTGTTTTGATACATAATTATATCGGGTCTTATGATGCTGCAACGAATTTAACATCTGTCCGACATATTAATTGAACGCAATATCTATTTATAGTCCTATTCAGACAAAATAGCGTAATACAACACGCGTCGGTCGGGTAATCTTATCTACGTGTCACTTACCCAAATACTCTTTAATCCACTTCTTTTTAGGAGGCCTTGCGACTTTCGCCCGGTCTTCCTTGACTGGGCTCTGTATGATAACCGACGGCATGGGATGGTCTAGCTCGCCCTCGCTGACGGGGTTCAAGGGGGTGATGACGGATTGCGGGAACCCGTATCCGTCGGCGTGGGGGAGCGTCTGCATGTGCTTGTACGCTTTAAGCGTGATGGGTATCGGCTCCACGTAGCTGCCGAACTCTGTCTCCCTGGTGTTGATGGCAATGGTGTGCAGAGTCTCGTAGTACTCTCCGGGCGCACTCATGGCGCTGAAGAGCTCCGGCTCGCCAATGCGACGGTTGCCTCCGACCGAGTTACCCTCTGAGCTTTCCATAAGTATACCCATTCTACGTCGGGTCAGTCTTTACTTACTACTCTCGCAAGTCCTTTTCGCTTTCACTGTTTTTTTTTATTGTTCTCATTGTCACTTATTCCACTATATAAACACTAACTTATATGAATATTCTCATAAGTTTTTTTTTTCAGAACTTCAACTGTAAAAACTTTAACGTTAGGGAAACTGCGGGTGCGTTTGATCATAAGTGATTTCTATTTTAATTATCGAGTACGATTGTCCGGACAGTAAAGTAGTAATATGGATTTAGACGCTTTTGTTCAATACCACAGTAATAAAACAAGTCAATGAGCATATTGCGGCCTGTAGAGTGTGGATCATTTATTTTCAAATACTCTGAAACGTCGCTCATTGTCGAAAGTAACAGAGACTCGACTGTTGGCAATTTACTTTTGTTCTACATTGTGTTTACGTAAAATGGCAAACTTTTCAGAAGCCCCACTGATAATCTATTGTTGACACAGGTATTGTAGACATGAGCAAATGATAAAGTTTTCACAATTGATTCGAAGGAAAACTTTAAAAGTTAAAACAAACAAGGTAGTGAAGGAACTGCGTATAACTTCGAAGTGTCTATGATTTCTCTTTCGTACACTTTGTAGTGCTCAAATAAAAGATGTCGAAACGAGTAACGCATGGATTGCGACAGCTCGTAACGTCTGACTCACAAGCGTAAGCCCGGTGCGGTGACGTCAATCTGCCCCGGAGTTGGCGGAGGCCATACCGGAGCGTTCGATAACTCAACCTTTTCAAACATCCAAAACAAACTCGAAACTGAAACAACCGAACAGACGATACGGAATTTTCTAGATAGCCTTGTGTGCACTGTGCATGCATCGTTTGAAATTTTTCAGAGACCGTTATGAATTTCTAATGAAAATACTTAACAGTTGCGAAACGTATCAATTAAAAGGACAATAACATAATATACGAGATGTAGAAATCGATAGCCTCGAATCGCACGTCGGAAAGAGACGGAAAGTATGCGAGGAAGAGGAGCGAGTTGTTATAATAATATTGTCGTGTGGCTCGAAGGCCAGTGGCACGGATAGTGAGGGCGCTCAACAAGTGCGGGGGCGGCGGGCCGGGGGGGAACGCATGGCATGCACGGGGATACGGCCGCGAGCACGTGTACCTCCCGCGCCCCCCGCGCCGCTTGCCGCCCCGCCGCTACCGCCTGCAGCGTCATGCCGCCCTGGTACGACGGAAGACCGTATTGCATAGTCTAACAAAGAAGTAACACGTGTCACAGCTGATTCAGCTGCAATTTATACTGAGCTAATCCGCTTTGGCTCATGTTTTATAACCACTGTAATTAATCAAATGGAGATTTAAAATTACCAAATTATCGAATAAAAATAACACGTTCTTCAGTTGTCTAGAATCTAGATGACATGTGAAAATAAGAAACGATTATTTTTATAATGAACCGAAGCCAAGATCGGGTGAAATTTTTAAAAGCGAATCGTCGATACGTTCAGATGAAATTAGAAAACGTAAGGATACGTCAAGTACGAGCTGTATCGATAGCGAGGAAACCTTCGAAGTGTTACATAATAATGTTTGAAGAAAGAGTAATGCGCATATATGCATAGGTACACGTGTGATTTGAAAACATTTTCTGTACAAGTAATAATTTTATCTAAAGAATTTATAACAATATATTATGTAATATGATATTATTATGCAGGTGTAACTGCTTTATCGGTATCCATTTTTGTCTTAATATTCAATTTAAAGTACATTTTAATCAATAATTATTCTTGACATCCTGGGCAGAAATCATTTGCTAATTTTCTGTTTAATAAACACAGAGCAGTAGAACCTATCCTGACATCGCTTAAATATGAATAGTGAATACGCTCATTGAACAGCTTTTACAAAATTTATATCCAATGCGAATATTACAAGAACCCAATAAGAAAAATAGCAATTGGTCTGAACCATTAGCACGACTACCCTCGTCTCGCACACCAGTCCCCACTTGCTTGACACCATTACAATGACACGACGCAACCTGACACCGAGATCATCCGATATCGACACAAAATAGCATAATTAATGCTAGGACGACGCGTGCTAACGTTACGTAACCGACAGATTGCGCAACAAGAAACATCTATCGAGCTATCATCGAATGGTCCTCTCGAGATGGTCTAGATGATGGACAATGATTTTAGATAGAGATGTTCAGCCTGGGAGATATCCAAAAGAAATGGAAGAAACGAAACTGAAGCATAGAGATACCTCAAGCGATTCATTGGAAAACTTTACCTACTGTAGAAGTTTTTGGAATCTTCTTACAAAAGCTTGATTTTTGAATTAATGAAAAAATCGGCCCTATGAAATCAATAACCTATTGTATTAGATATTGTTTATTAAAATGTGATGAAGATCACATGATCTTCAAATTATTTCATAAAACAAAATTGGGGGCATACCAAAATATCCAGATCCAGAATCGAAGAGTATCGCTAAATTAAAAAGTCTGACAGTGAGTCTTGAGACCATTAAGATTAACTGGTTATATCCTAAACATTTAACAGATGCAACATATTATTAACTTGCACAATGAAATGGCGTAATTATTACATTAATTGCAGACAGCGATTAGAAAAGCGTTTGGCTTGCAATGTTCTGGAACAACCTTTGAGATAAATGTTATCACCTCGATCGGAAATCTTATTGCGTATTAATATTTTAACGAATACAAACAAATACACGAGTCTTGAAAAATGATAGCAATTTTATATATTCAAATCGTTTGATCAACTAAAAACACGAACTGCCGAGAATGCGATCAAATCAATTTAGCATAATACAGTCACCGTTGCATTTTAACGTCTTTTTCAAATAAAGATGGGTTTCGAGAAATTCTGAATTACCTATATTCTGATTGGCATCAAGTGGTGTTCCAACCACTCTAGGTTAACCAAAAACGAATGCGAAGTAAAATTAATTATATTCAAATTTATCTTTAGTAACGAATATATTAAAAATACTGTTCAGAACAGAAATGCTAGCCTTTAGTTTTTTTTAGCTGTTTTTACTTTTTATCTATAAATTGGATCAATATACGATTACATATGATAGTCATTTTAATGCCACAAAATCAACAGTTGATAGTCGTGTACATAAGCTTCCAAATAAACAAATTATATAACAAAAATGAAAAAGTTCCCAAACTCTCGTTATTTCGAAGAAATTTGCGCAGTACCTATTCATTTTTACGGTTTCAGCGTTTGAGACTCAACAAAAGGGAACACAGGTAACTAATAACATTATCAAATTACAACAGAAAGTATATAAGGAGCCCAAATAAATCCAGACAATTATAGGTATGATGAAACTGAAGAAGGCCAAAATAAAAGAAAAATGTTTGGTCCAATAATTTCTGACACCTTTGAATTCGTGACAGAAAATATAGAGAGTAATTCAATGGATAAAGAGAAACAATAAAACACGAGGAAAAGATCGAACTGCAAGAGAATCCAACATAACGACGAAAATAAACGTTGGCTACATCTTATAACATGAACGAAATAACAAAGAAAAATTTTGATTGGCTACATGATATCACTGAACTAACAATATTTTTAGAAGACCTACTAAATATAAAAACACAATAAAAGCCTCAGTCGTTTCAGTGATCGTGGAAGAATTAAAAACTAGTTTAAGAAGGTCAATCAACACCGTGTAGGGGGGTTAAATAGGAAGACAATATATTATTAAGAATTGAACCTGGGATAAAATCGTCAACATATTTTACATAATAACAATCTCACATACGTGTGGCACGTATATATTTATATGAAGATAAGCAGCTGATATCAGAAAATTAACGATAAACGCTAAGCGACAAAGGAGAGCAAAGTGAATCGAATCGTTTCAGTCACTGTTGTATAAATGAAAGATTCATTTCAACTTATTTCTTCGCTAAAGTCGCTACAATACCTGCGTCATCAATGTTCGATCTCACAAATTCGGTCAGTAGTATTTTTTATAACCGCCGTGGTAATTATAGATCATCAGATTTTATATTAGCGTCTGATTTCCATAAAGAATTCTCGATAGTTTTTACATATTGGCATCAAACAAAGCGATCTCGCGATTCTGCGGAGAGAGACGAGCGGCGGCGGGCAGGAGAGCTGGGTCCGCAGCTCGGCGCTGCACCGCGGGCCGCGCACGTGTGCGGCGGCGCGCAGGTGCCGCCGACCTCGCGCTATCTCGTCTCGCCTCCGAGGTCGCGATGATAACGCGCGCTATTTTAGAGCACAGCTGACGGGCCGCGATCGTGACCGTCGCGAACGCACCCGCGGGCCCCGGTACGCACCCGAAAGTCGACACACCGCGGATCCGGCGCTACACGCCGGAGCGTTCTCAACGACAGCCGGGCGCGGCCGACGTCGACAAGCAGCGCTCGACGACTGACCCGCAGCGAGCGGCGCGCGGCCGCGAGCTGCCGGTGACGCCGCGCGGGAGGAGCACCCCCCCTCCCCCCCGCCCCGCCCCCGCTGCAGCGCGCTCGCACGCGGCCGAGCGCAACACTCGCACATGCAGCGCTTTACATAACCGCGGCGCTCCCGCCGCCGGAACGAGGTCGCCGAGCACCCGCACTTCCACTGAATGCTAACTGCAGTCGGCGCTGGCCGATGAGCCGGCGGCGCTCGTGTGCCGGTGACGCGGCGGAGTCACTGAACCTCGGCGAATAAGGTGAATGGAACATTGTGTCGAAGCGCGGCTGTTGCGGAGGACGACGCGACCGTGGGCGGCCTGGGCCCCGCGCTGCGCTCCTTATGTGCGAAAAAGCTAACTTTCTAATGAGCCATAGCGACCGTCACCACACGGCGACGGGCGACGCACATTTGCCGACGATACATCATTATTCATTGTTATTCATGAATACCATATTATCTCTGTGAAAATATTGTTGCAAACGGATGGTTAACACCTTATTATGTTATTTTATGAAAAATAATTACTATTTTTACTGACATAATAGAGAGAAGTCAGATATACCAGTTAGATAAACGCTTTGTGTCAAGATGACATTGATAAAATTAAGTAGACCAAGTCATCGAGCCGTCACGGTAGATGCTGAGGGACCGCGAGACAAAACGTTTGCCGCAGATACGAATCCATAATAACAGGTCGGGCCTGCCTACGCGTGGCGAGTTATCGCGGCGCGGCGAGAGACGAACTTTCGTCGATCTCGCTATAAATAGGCGCATACCAATATACGCATTTAACCGTGAACTCTAAAGATTAAAAATTAAGTCGAGCCGGCGGCACGACGCGGCGGAGCGAAGGCGAGCGGAGCCAGGGGGAGAGGTTATCGATGTTTTCGAGATTTCCGTATGAGAGAAGGCATTGTTTCGAGTGCAGGTCGCAGGAACACATAAACACGGCGGGCGTACGCGATAAGGTCGGCGAGGGAGCGCATGCGTGCGGCGGCTGACCTTGGCGCGGTGCAGCGTGCGCCGTGCAGGCGAGCTCCCCGCGCTCATGTGCCCCGCGTACACCGCACCTGCCGGTCGAGCAGGTTGCGCCCGACCTAGCGATATACCTACATTCTATTTCTGGATTCTGCCCATCTCATCAAACTGCCTGCGAGCCTGAAAATCATACTTATTCGATGCTACCTGCCGACCGAGATAACTTGATTGAGATTTATATCACGTAACTTTGGCAGAATTCTATTCTATCTGTGTATCACAGAGCATTAGCGATATCAATTTAAAAGAAAAAGAAAGTAGGCGATACTTAGATACAAAATAATTCAATTACTTGTTGGAAATGGTCCTTCGAGGACCATTTTCCAACGAGTAATTGTGCACTGAGGTAACATTAATGTAATCGGTGACGATTTACTTTTACTGTACGTGTCGATCGCTATCAGCTGGATTTTTCCGGCAGTGTGGAGCAGCTATCGCGGGCGAAACAAAGGGGACCCACAGGATACTGAGATACGGCGCGTATCGTGAAAGCCCCGAGTTTTGTTCGCGCAACCGTTGATAAAAGTGCTTATTACAATATAAAACTTACAAAAAGTATTATATGACAACATTCACGACATGATTAATCGTTAATAATGACGACAATAGAAAATTTTATTATGGTAATGGAGCTCTCCTCATCAACATTTTTCGACATAAAATTTTGCAAAGAATTTGCTAAGATATTTTATAGTAATTTTATTTATGCTATACATTTTCTGCCGATATCAATTTATGTGCCACATACTATAACCTGTTTAAGTTTTCATATGTCTCGAAGATCAGGTACTTAAGTTAAAATGCATACTTCAGAAAGATTCTCCCAGCAATCTCGACGTACTGTGTACAATGTCATACAACGAGTAATATGGAAGTTTACCTTAACTGGCTCAGTTAAACGACTTAATTCCGTGCCTGTGCGAGCGAAGCGGGGCCGGCTCGCTAGTTTCACATTAAATTTGTATTCGAGTGACGCGAAAAATCTGAAACAATATCGTATTGTAATTTAAGCGAGTAACGGGCAGAGCGGGGCGCGGCGCGCGGGCGGCGGGGGAGTACCGTTCCCACCAATTAATGCAAAGCGACGACATGACACAAATCACAATACATTTCCCTCGGAAATCATTTTTTACAATTCTAACAGATATTTTCGAGCGGCGAACTCATCTATTATTTATACACGGCTGCTCGATAAACTTAATCCAGATTCGAATATAATTACAAAACGTGACGCGTTTGCGAAATGAAAATCTAATTTCTTCTATCGCTCTGTATGCTTAATATCGGTACTAAACTTATATCTGGTTTAATCAGAAAACACGCGAGATATCGGTGATTTTATAGAGTCCAATGAAATTATAGTTGAACTGCTGTCAAATGATTCTCCGTCCCGCTCTCAGCGAGCGGGCGAGGCGAGACAGAGAGGCGGTCGCTATCTTTACAATAATGTGGAGAACGCAACAGAATATCTGGGTGTCAGTGAGCCATCTCCATTAGTGTCACGTATGCATTAATGGCGGTAAACAGCATTAAAATGCTGACAACATTTTTGCAACTGTTCTGAGTGGATTCAGAAGCGATCTCGATGGCTAGTTTTAATATATTCTACTCGGTTGCCAACAGTTTCTGTTGCTAAAGGATAGTTTGGATCCGTATTAGGATTATCAATGATTTTTATATCGTTTACAATCTCTGAGTTCATAGTTGGTGGTAATTTCAAACAATAAACATCTGTTTGTACATCTAGGTTTCTTTCAAAAATATGTATCTTTAACTTTCTGAAATTATCATTTCTGAATAGAACCAGTGAATTCAGAAATATTTAATAAATTTTTTGATCAAACTTAACAAAAATATATCACTCAATTTGTTTCTGTACTAAAAATGATAGTATGCAAAGAATTCGTCTCAAGCAAAAAGCGCTAGTTCCAAGAAGGCTACTTTTAATTACTACTCCTTTCAACTCAACCGGTTTCGGATACGTGTAAAATGTATGGAAAATAATTATTCTCACAAGGCCAATAATTTCGAAGAAGACGCCAACATTGTGACACTGTATTTCCCCAATAGATAATAATTACAAATCAAAAACACGAGTAAGTAGGTACCTAACAATTAAGAAAATAACAGGTCTCAACTGTACACAACAAAACATGTAAATAATACAAATAACTAAGCCCCCGCGCGTATTATAATTACTACATCACACAGCACACGTAACTGACGCAACGCTGTCAACAAGACGGCCGCGTCACCAATCACCGAACGAATAAAACGCAATTGTGAAATTGTTTTGAGCTTTACGGCTTAGACGAGCACGTGATCTCTCCCACTTGTGTCCTAGAACACGATCCGCCAAACGCGAGCCGCGTACGAGAACAACGCGTTCCGTACCATGGCCAGAAAGATAGTGATAGCTTATATCTATCTCTATAACATAAGGATCTTTAAACGTTAACTGTTGTTTTGGTAGTCCTTAATTCTATGGTCTAACAATAACCGTAAAATAAAAATAAATCGTAAATCGTCGCAAAAACGTGTCAAGGTTATTCATCATACTATCAACATTATTTCATTACTACTTCGTCCAAACTTCCAACTGCGATTTTGTTTCTAAAGCAAAATCTGCTTAGAGTTGAGAACCTTCTGCCTTTTAAGGAAAATCGTTAATAGAAGAGTAGGAACACCTCTGCCTTTAACTACCTTTTTAACTTATAGGTCCCACAGTTATTGGTTCCTCAAGGATGCGCCAAGGCGTGGTCGTGGGGCCATCACGAGGCCGCACTCACTTTCACTTCTTCGCTGAACCGACCTCGCCATCATTATGCTATTGTTTAAAACACAATCATGTACCGAAATTGAAATAGCCATTTGCTTGAATTGGGATTAGAGTAGGTATCTTATGTCCGTCACGGACGAATTCTACCATACCTGTGGCCCCGTCGTTGATGCGGCTTGACGGAACACAGTGGTGTTTTGGTCGGTAGAAATCCGACATAACCCACGGCCCCTTCCCCGGAGGCCGTGGGTTATGTCTATGAAAGATTTCCCACTTAAAAAAGAAAGGTACTTTATGTCCGTGTTATAACTTAAGTCACCTTTTCCATACCTTTTCGTCGAAAGTGCTTTTCAATTTCCGAACCAGTGGTAAAAATATTGTGTAAAATGAGTCTAGCCTTCACTACGATAGTGACACATATAACCTCGTGGAAGTTTTTGTGGTCAATCATGCGTAGACACAGTAAACATGTAGTTTAATGTCTCATCAATAGGATTTTGCAACGCTCGGCCAATAATAATTAGGTATCAACGGTATTTTCCTTTAATATATTGCAACTACTGTGGTTATCTCTATGTGGTTATTTCAATGATGGATGTTGATATCGCTGATGATCAGATTTCGAAAATAAAATTACATACAAAGAGTCATTATTTGTGTAAAGACCACAAAGTTCTCTTCTTGTGGATATCTTTACAAACAGAGCTACATGCAAAACAATTGCAATGTATCATGTCGAACAACTTTGAAAACGTCGAAATTCAATCATTCATATGTTTCCATCATTGGCCTGTAGGTTAATTGCAAATAACCTATGACCATGAAGTATTTTTCGGAATTATCAAACACCTCTTAGGCTCTAACACACAACATTTAACTTCTATTTTACAATGTACCAGAGAAAGGTGAAGGTTGTTTAGGTTGATTCCCAAAATATATATCCCAAAGCAAACATAGGAATAAACAGAACGTGACGTTTTTATAATACACGTGCATTTGGACGACAAGAATGCACTCTGATTGCCAAACGAAAGAAACAAAAATATTTCACATACCGCCATAGGAACAAAATTGCTCTTTATAACAAGGAGGATTAGACTGGTTTTAGGGTGACACTCACTAACCTAACTATTTCATCACGCTTAATCGTCTTACATTATATAATGATTGCAAGTAAAAGACTCATTTTCATAAGCTCTACATTTCATATTATTACTATACATTGTCGTACCTCGGTTTTACATATAACATGATATAACTTCGCCGTGCACCTATCATAGAAACAAAACACCATTGCGAAGCATTACTTCAATTCAAATCAAACATTTTATACCAAGTATCATCATTATTTTATTCGATAGCATCAACAAATTTTCATCATTACAGGGATCATACTAGCTGGTATGACAAATAGATGCTGTTCAATTCTCCGACCTACCCGATATGCACACAAAACTTCATATCAATCGTTCAAGCCGTTTGTTAGGAGTTTAACTACCAACACCGCGACACGAGAACTTTATATATTAGAAGAAGATTATCCGCAATTGGGATGAACGGGATTCAGAACGTTCGAGAACAAACTCCGAGTTACAAACCCTGACTAAACATTTGGTCTATGAATCACGACCACGAGCGACGATCGCGACACTCACTTTTCCTTATTTACACAATTGTTTAATTTACTAGTCACTTGTGTGTGTATGATAGATTAAAATATAAACTTATTGATGCAAACTTGTGTTTTATTTACAACCACCTCAAAACTTTTCGATGTAAGAATAGATTTCCTGGAATTTATGAATGAAATAAGTATAATAGTTCAATTATTGTAATCGAAATATTGTACATATTATATGTGTCAGCTCAGTTATCCGTTAAGAAATTTTTCGGTTTCTTCAAAAGATAGCAATACCATTTCTATATGACCTTTTGGCAGAGAGAATTTTTAAATATATATTTATTGATAAATCCTATTTTTCACTACCTACCAAATAAGACATAAGCATCGCCTTATCTCAATTACAACACGAGGCAAAACTTGTCCAAACGTAACACAATATCGTCAACATTAATCTTGTTGTAGTCGTAAAAATTCCGCGCCTTAAATATAATTCATTATTACGCAATCGATATAACAATGTGATGCTTCGGTTTTTGCGAATCTTGCTCAACGTGTTACCATCGACATACCATATAATAGTCCCCTATTTTGTTACTTTCAACAATTCAACTTTAGATTTTAAGAGCCCTAGTGCCCAAAGGGTGCCAACTGTCAGCACTCTTTGAATCTTGAGCTGATTTTTGAAATCAATGTTAAGTGTATGTATGATCGCTTTAAGCATAGTAATTAGTAACTCAATGACCTATCCACGAATTTTTAACCGTCGGAAATTTATATAGAGGCTATAGAGCTGATATAAAATAATTACCCGTCTCCGTATAAGTATAAATATTTGGTGATTGGTCAGCAAACCATGAGTATTTTGGTTTGTCCAATCCCATCACGATTTGAAAAGCTGCAAATCAGGTAAAATATACCTTATCGGAAACAGAGTCGCGGGCACATTGTAACTTGTACCTTAAAGCGCTAGTTTCGCTATCTAAAGCAGGTTCGATAGCTCATCGAAATGGCATGCAACAAGTAGCAACGAGCGCTGTCACTGGACGAGCTCGAGCGGTGCAGCGCTGTGCGTTACATATATCCTGGCACACGTAATATCCGCCCCTTGTTTATAAATTGTCACATTTTATGTCGTCTGATAGATAAAGCTTACTAGTGCAAGTGGGTATGACTCGCCGTGTATTGCATGCATCTCTACATGTAATAATTTCATGCCTTCTGGCTACATTTAATATATTGAGCCTGATAATTATTTAAAATTTACAACAGACATTAACAAACCGGAAAATTTGAAGAGAAAAAAGCTCTACATCATAAATAAGACGACTAAGAAAGAGATATTCAATAAGATTCTCCTTCACACGTTATTCGTATCGTTTAAATGTCAATAACAGACTTAAAATCCTTAAAAGTAGGCTCATAAAACTTTTCTAAATTTTGTAATATTTCCCCTTCATAAGTTGAATAGATGAACATATTAAGATATGACGAAACGTATTTTAGAAGCGTTCGCGATGGCTTCTTTTGATAAGTTTATCTCTAGAAGCAGCACGCAGTTACGCTTATGTGCTACCTAAAATACAGCCTCTCACACTTCACTGTCTGGTGCACAAACTATCTATTTATACATAAGTTTTAATGAAAAATTTGATTTTGCATGTACAAAGTGTAACTCCCACGATTAAAATAAGTAGCGAAGTCGAGGATGGAAAGCTAGTATCTCTATTAACATATAAAAATCAATCTCTACCTACATATATCATTTTACTAAGCATTGAACAACAACACAGAAAATAGTTATATTTCTTTATCACGGCTCGACAATAGTATTTACTAGTACCTCCTATTATTAAGATGGATATTTAGACCAATATTCCTTCTTAATGTTTTGTGAATAACAAAAAAGTTAACAGCTATAACGTCTATAGCTTTGACAGACACGAGGCAGGTTTTAAGGGCTGTACCAATATCTTGTTTGTGAATAAGTTTGAACTTTAAGGTTAAGGAAACCCTAATAGGAATCTCTTTTGTTTTCCTTCGCAATCATTGAGGAAAAATATACGAAAGTTTCACAGATCTTATTAATAAATAAAAAATACTCGAATAACATCAATTACAATACCTATACATTGTTTTGTGTAAAAGTATACTGAAGTGTGTATTACACCAGGGTTGGTGGAAACTTTCTGAATCGGTTTAGTAGTTTTTAAGTTTTCCCATTTCAAACAACAATCAAATCTTTCCTAATATTATTATTTTTTAATTTAAATGTAGGTGTATTACTTTAACTATATTATTCACATAAATCTTCACATCCTTTAGCATACTGTACTATCTACTGACCTTTAGTTATATTTGGTCACGTACGAATATTTGCAAAAATATTTCAAGTCGCAACCACTTCTCGAGCCATAATGCCCATGTAGAGATTATTTACTTCATTATGTTCGCGTTTCATTAGCTTTATAAAAGTTAGTGCTTGTGCAATATTATAAATGAAAAAATATATTTGCACTGCCAGTATGTCTTTAATAATTCTACTCAAAAACATTTGGACCGATATCAGAAATTCTTTCCCAAGAGAGAGATTTGATCCGAAACTATGTAGATATAACTTGATATAACCAGATTAAATAGGACAACACAAAGGAAGAAGGGTTTTTGGATACAAAGACAGGTTAGTTTTGGCTAGAACATAATGTAAAAGGGATGGAAATTTATAATAGGAACTGCCCTCACAAAATTAAACGTAAAGCCTAATTTTTATCGCGGGTGAAACGGCGAGGCACATCTATAGATCTATATAATAACATTCCGGTGTGATATAATTATATTTACGTTACATATAACCGAGTGGCAGTCGAGCAAGCTCATCACAATCTAAGCCGTATCAAGTTAACTTGTTTGTAAACTTTCCGAGCGACGCATCGCGGCGTACTACACCCAATAGTAATGACTAATCGCACGCCGCCAGCACCACGTAGCGAGACGTCACCGGCCGCTACTGTTCGTTTCATTGTTACACTATAACTATCGACGATCATTCTTTGCGGGATGATTCCACTGGATTTTGGAACCGCGTGATGGTCTTACGCAACCCTGGCTCGTGTTAGGTTCGAGGTAAACTTTGTGTTTGGAGTGCATCTCGATGCCCCGCTCCCCGCGCCCCTCGCCGGCCGCACGATCAGCTGACTGCGGCGGCCCCGCCACGTCCACAGCGCGGGGCCGCGCGGCGCGCGGGCGGCCGGCGCGGGCTACACGTGTACGAGCGTCGCCGGGGCCGGGGAACAGGCCGCGCGGCTGGTGGGCCGCACGGGCGGGCGGGCTCCACTTACCGGCGTGGAGGCGCCGCTCCTGCAGCTCGATGAACCGCGCCGCCTCCAGGAGGGTGTCGAGGAGGCTCATGTCTACGCGGCGGCGGCGCAGCGAGCGCGGCCGATGTCACGCCGCGACTGGCGGCGGCGCGGCGCGCTCACGTGGCCGCGGCGCGCGGGCCAATGGCGGGGCGCGCCGCGTCACGTGGCCGCGCGCCGGCCCAATGCGCGCGATCGATGCGCGCCGCGCTGCACCGCTGCAGCGCGCTTGTTTACCGCCGGCCCATTCACGCGCCCCGCGCCCCGCGCCCCACGCGCCGCGCCCCGCACCGCCCCGCGTCCCCGTCCCGCGCCCCGCCCGACTTTCACTTTGTTACGTTGCGAATCAAAACTTCGCCGTGCCGTTTGCGGCTAACACATTTGAGCAACGTGCGATGCTTGCGAGTTCTCATCTCTACCATTTAAATGTAAAGTGCGATTGAACTTATTGTGTGATGTATGTGTGATATGGCACGTCGGTGTGATCGGTCGACGAGTTGTCGTAGTTTTCATGTGTAGTCGAAATCATTGTGTCAATAAAAAAATAAACTATTATTCGATAAACAGGTAGAGCTAAATGTTTATCATTACTAATTAGTAATTATCAATTAATAATCAATATTAAAATAATTATTATGTTTTGTTTTTAACTATTTCCTTCTTATTTTATTACTCTGCAATCTTTCATATCAGTTCATTCAACTATTAAACTTTAAAACTGCATTTTTTATGTCCATACCTATACATAGAAAAATGCTAAATCTAGGCAAAGAAAAAGAAATTGGAAAATACAATTATTTATTCACAAAAATACTTCTAAACTTAGTAAAATACTTACGATTCTAAATACTTAATACATAATTACATATTTAACTACTAATAAACACTACTGTGATATTTTATAATTTCTTCATAGCCAATAAAGTTTTCCTTATCAAATGAATTAAATATAAATTCTATTTGTATATTATGTATATAGAATATTATATTGGGACATATTATTATATGCTATTAAAGATGTATACATACGATATAAATTTTAATGAGGGAATAAAAATGAAAAGGGATATAAGTAAAATAAAAAATATTCTTAAAATAGTGTATTGAATAACATTCCTTTGCATTAAACAAATACAAATTTAAACATCCATAAATATAATGTACATTATATATTACATAACTTATAGGCTAATATAATTCGAACGAGTGGTCGATCGTAGAAAAGTAACTCGAAACGTGCCAAAACAGAAATCGACATCACACCAGTTATCACAACTGAATAATACTACGCATACAAGAATCTAACTAACGTAATAGATCACAAATGACTTATTGCCTGCGTCGTTACACTAACTACAGACTACTGGCGACTCGCGCCGACCAACCTCGCGGCACGTCTCGCCCACTTCTGCCGCCCTAGTACGTCGACTCCTCTGAAACAAAAGGAATCGCATAAATTTCCCTTTTACGGCGCGACTTTAGGCCGAGTCGGGCGACGGAGGCGTCCTCCCAGGCCGGCCGCACGTGGCCGACCGGGAGCGGGACCCTCCGCACTCCGCCCTCTCAACAACTACAATACTACAATACAATACAGTGGCGCCATCTATTCACAAAACCCGAGAACTATCACCAAACTTCTGGCACTGATCACGAGATGGCGTTCAGAGGAATACGCAATTTCATTTATTTAATTATGTAATAAAATTCGACCTATCTTCGGTCATATCGATTACGAATTGCAATTTACTTAATTAATAATACGTGCAGTATATCTATGATAAGAACTGGTTTAAATTTTTTTTTTGGTATTGTTACCTGGAATTATTTTAATGCTATATGGAAACATTGTCCTGAAACGACCTTTTTGATATACAATTTAACCGAGATAGGAAGGAGGGTAGATACGGCATCGCAAATCCACCTTTTTAACTTTTTAAATTCACTCATTGGGAGCCCAGAAATGCGCAATATTTATTCTTAAAATACAATTTAACCAAAAACGTTCGTGAAATGACGATAAACAAAATACTTTCTGAAATCAACTCACAAGACCAAAAAATACACCTCATTTGTCGAAAGAATCGAAAGTGTAAATTTCACGTAACCATCAGGCGAACAGAAATAATGAAGAGGTGACGCAATGCCTCACTTGGGCTTGTTACCTTGAGGTAATTAAATTTTTACAAGAATATCTTTGTACTATATCGTCCAAGGGCGTCGCCAAGGGGGGGCAGGGAGGGGCAGCTGCCCCCCCCTAGAGATTCTATAAAAGTTGAAAATTTTGATCGCTCTTCCATGCACGACGTGTAGGTACGGTAGAGCGATCGTTTAGCAGCCTCAGGAGACTAAAAACCTGGCTAAGAAGCACTATGAGTGAAAATCGCCTCAATGGTTTGGCCATGATGAGTGTGCACCGAAAACTTATACATGGAAACTTACAATATTTTAATAATAAAGTTGTCGAGAAGTTTGCAATGAATTCCCGAAAATTATGTTTTAATTAACCTAATATAAACAAACAACGACCACTATAATATTAAAATCTGGTAATTAAAAAAAAAATACGCTGTACGCTGTACATTTATTCAAATTCAAACTCCTTTTTATTCTATTTTTCTAATAAATGTTATTATAACTTATTTACAAGTTTTTTATTGCATAGTCAAGAGCTCGTGCTCGTGTAGCTTTACACATTGGACTCTGTACTGTCACAGAATATATACAGGATAGAGCAAGTTTTTAAAAACCAAACGGAAAACTTTTTTATGTGATTTTATTTTTTTACGGGCTCTTGAAGTTGTGAACATACTGGGTAATTTTATCTTTCTTGGCATTTAATTCTGTTTTTTATTCCATTCAAAGATCTAACGATAGTAAATGTTACCATACTGAATTGGCCTATCTTTCAGCTTAGCACACAAAAAAAATCAAGCATCTACCGCATTAATTGACGTCACCATAAGTAAAAATCTCATCGTACTCAGCGATAAGTGAAAAATTGAAAAAAAAAGTCATAACTCCGAAACTACGAAAAATCGCATAACATACATGGGGGTGATTCGGATAGCCCTCTAGGTCCTCTACCTCCTGACTTCATTATATATCCATTATCCATACTTCTTGGGACACCCTATATGTATACGATATATCTGATGACGTTCAGTTCCGCTATCATTTGGAAGGCAAAGCTACTATAGCTTCTAAAAAAATGGGCGTCCTTAATAGAGCGAAGCAGTATTTCAGGCCAGGCCATCTCTTGTTACTTTATAAAGCGCAAATACGGCCTCATATGGAATACTGCTCCCATCTCTGGGCCGGCGCCCCACAATATCAACTCCTTCCACTCGATAGCGTGCAACGAAGAGCCGTCAGAGTTATCGGCAACCGGGCACTTACTGATCGGCTGGATTCACTTGCTTTACGACGAGACGTCGCATCTTTATGCGTATTCTATCGTCTGTACAATGGAGAGTGTTCTGACGAGTTGTTTGAACTGATACCTGCCGCAGAATTCCACCATCGTTCTGCCCGACACAAGGCAAAGTTTCATGCTCACCACTTAGATCTTTGGCGTACGAGTACAGTGCGTTTTTCTCATAACTTTTTACCACGCACTACCAAATTATGGAATAGCCTCCCCGCAGCGACATTTCCTAATGTCTACAACTTGAGTGTCTTCAAGAAGAGAGTGTACCTCCATCTCAAAAAGTCGGCAACGCAACTACAGAAACCCCTGTAGATGAATATGGGCGGTGGACTCGCTTACGATCAGGCGCTCCACAAGCCCGTTTGCCCACTCTAATATAAAAAAAAAAAAAAAAAAAAAAAATATAGTACTAAGATACTGTTGTTATTACAATCGCTGTAGATGTAAGGCTCGTAGTACAAGTGGAAAGCTTCATGGGCTGTCGACTTTACCTACAATTCATACCTACTTTTCTCATTCATAGAGAATGAGAAAAGTATGAATTGTAGCTGTAGGTAAAGCCAACTTGCCCCCCCCTGCGCCATCGGCTGGCGACGCCCTTGATATCGTCTTAACTAGCGACCGGCCCCGGCTTCGCACGGGTGCAATGCTGATATTAATTAATACACTACAGAAAAACTATGAACGTTGTATATAAAAATTAAAAACATAGCGGCCCGCTTCGCACGGGTATAAAATATATAGCCGGGCGGCCGGCCGGTACCGCCGCAAACGCTACGTCCCGCAATTTTTAAATCTGTAATATCTTCGAAAATATTCACGTAAATCATACGGTGTAAAGGGCCATATAGATCTATATTAAATGAACAATATATTCAAGGTATTTAATTGGTTAAGGATTAATGCTGTATTTGTTAAAATCGCTTCGAAAATTAGCCATTATTTGTCGTAAAAAGTAAATGACAAAAAAAAGTTATTGTGGGTTATCCATAAGCGATAGACATATACCATCGCGGACTTTTCTGTAGACCTTTTCAATGTGTATAATACTTAGTACATTATTTTAATAAAACTCGTAGGGTTCAGCCTGCGTTTGCAATGTAAGCGGAAAAAATATAATTATTTACGACATCACATTAGAAACCTCAAAAATAACAGTACTTCTCCACTATTTAATGGATGTTGTTATACATATAAACCTTCCTCTTGAATCACTCTATCTATTAAAAAAAACCGCATCAAAATCCGTTGCGTAGTTTCAAAGATTTAAGCGTACAAAAGGACATAGGGATATAGTCTATTATTAATGGTGAAATGGGTAAAAGCAAATCAAGTAATACCATAAAACTTGTTAATAATGGCATGGTTATTGACAAAAATGCTGATGTTGCGCTTGCATTTGAAGATTTCTTTAGTAGTGTCCCTGCTAGCATTACTAATAATTTAAATTCGTCTTCAGCACTTGCAGAGACCTTTTTGAGGGACCATGTTGCGGGGTGCAGCACATTATTTGAATTGCGACACGTAACTGCTAATGATATTGTTACAGCCTTTAAGACACTAAATTTAAAAAATACTTGTGATCTTTGGGGAATGTCCGTAAATTTAGTTAATAATATAATAGAAAATATTGCGAACAATTTAGCTTTTATATTTAATAAGTGTTGTGACTATGGTACATTTCCTAATTTATTAAAGCTTAGTAAAGTTATACCTCTATTTAAGAAAGGCGATCAAGAAGACTGTAACAACTATAGACCTATCTCGATTTTACCAACATTAAGTAAGGTATTCGAAAAGTTAATATTAAACCAATTGACTAGTCACTTTGCATCTAATAATTTGCTGCACACCAAACAGTTTGGTTTCACAAAGGGGCGCTCAACCACAGATGCTGGAGTTGCACTACTAACACATATATATAAGGCATGGGAAAACTCAAAAAATGCTTTGGGGATATTTTGTGACCTCTCCAAGGCATTTGACTGCGTTGAACATTGTACCTTATTGCGTAAACTTAATCACTATGGGATTAAAGGACAAGCTCAGAACCTCATAGCCTCATACCTGCATGATAGGATACAAACTGTAGTTGTTAATGGAGAACGTTCTAGCGGTGCGTCAATTAACATTGGTGTTCCACAGGGATCTATTTTAGGACCCTTCTTGTTCTTGGTATATATCAATGATCTACCTTATTATTTACAGGATAGGTGTGAAATAGTTCTGTTTGCAGATGATACCTCATTAATATTTAATGTGGATAGGCATGACCCAAATGTTGACGAAGTGAACAGTGCTCTTTTACACATATCCGACTGGTTTACTGCTAATAATTTATTATTAAATGCCAAAAAAACAACTTGTGTTGAATTTTTACTACCAAACGTTAAAAAGTTAAGCAGAAATATTACCTTGAACGGGGAGGTATTACACCCTACAGAATCGACTGTATTTCTTGGGTTAACATTGGACGAGAAACTACAGTGGGGAGCCCATGTCAACACCGCTGCAGGTAAGCTCAGTTCAGCAGCATATGCAGTCCGAAAGGTAAGGCATCTCACCGATGAAGATACAGCTAGATTGGTTTATTTCAGCTACTTTCATAGTATTATGTCCTATGGAATTCTACTATGGGGCAGGGCAGCAGATATAGAAACTATATTTATCTTACAGAAAAGAGCCATTCGTTCTATATATAATTTACGTGCTCGGGACTCACTAAGAGATCTCTTTAAGAATACTGGTATCCTTACTGTACCATCACAGTATATATTTAATAATATTTTGCATGTACACAAAAACGTCGACTTACACACAAGAGTAGGAGATAGACACTGTTATGGCACAAGGAACAGAAATAGAATTGAAATGCCATTTTTCCGATTAGCTAAAGTTAAAAATTCATTTATGGGTCAAGGTATACGCTTTTACAATAGAATTCCTCATAATATTAAAGAGTTTAGTAGTTCTAAATTTAAAACTTATATAAAAAATGTACTAGTTCAGAGAGCGTACTACAGTATTCAGGAATATATGGACGATAAAAACCCATGGAGGGTTGTCGCGTAAAAACCACAGGACAGTTCTTTGGCATGTTATTACAATACTTATATGTTGTTACATATGTATTTTGTAAAATTGTAAAACTGACATGATTTAAAAGAGCAACTATGGAGTTTCTTGCCGGTTCTTCTCCGTAGATACTGCTTTCCGAATCGGTGGTAAATTTTAAAATATGTAATGACGTTTCAAAAGTGCTTCTTTAAGAAGTCTAATTGAATAAATAAATGTTTGAGTTTGAGTTTTGAGTTTAGGGACATAGGGACATTGAAAGCGACTTTGTTTTATACTATGTAGTGATGTTTATGATATTGCTTTGGGTTCCTTAATTAACTTAATGACAAATTTATAATAAAATTTTATCTTGATGGAATCAAAGTATAATTTTATTGAACATCATAGTTCGGTAGTTTAACTCTATCGGGTTAAATGAGATATTTTAAAGCCGCCCCAAAGCACGTAATCTGATATGCTAAAGATACTTGACTGTAAATATACATAATCAATAAGATTTTGATGATTTTGGCTTTTTCATCAGACTATCACCACGGACATCGGACTATCGAAATAACAACACTATATGGCGTTGTAGGGCCCGTACAGAGTAAATAAAATAATTAAGTACAATAATTGCCTTTATTGCCTTAACTCTATAATATGGTTTGGTTAATGAGTACGCGCGACTTCTATGGTTATCGAATGTGAACTCATTAACATTTAATTATAAAGCAAAATGCCATTAAACCAAAAATATCAATTTCATTAACCAAATCATATTATAGAGTTAAGGCAATAAAGGCAATTATTGTACTTAATTCTTTTATTTACTCTGTACGGGCCCTACAACCCCGTACAAACACTAATGTGAATATTTTTAAAAGATTCGTAACGATACCTGTGTTTATGTGATATTGTAAACTGAATTAAAATTAATAAAAACAATTTATAAATAAGTAATAATTACTTAATCAGTTAGTTATTGTATGCATCTCACCGTGGTACCAGGGTCGCAGCGCTTGGCGGCGGTGCAGCACGGCGGCCTACCGGCTCAGGTTGCTCACGTACAGGCTCTTCAGCTCCGTCTTGGGCGTGTTCTCGAACAGCGCCGCGCGGTTCTGCCCCTCGCCCTTCTTCACCCAGTGCCCGTACACGCGGAACGCGCAACCGTCTATCACCTGCACAACCATATGTTTAAATTACATATTAAATGGTACATTTGTCTCGGAGGTACATTAATAATCATATAATGTCGAGTTACGTCATGTGGTATGTAGGTTTCGTAACAGAATTTGACGAAAATGCGGAGACGGAAAAATACGATAATGATTACAATTACATACACAAGAAATAAATAGTTAATAGAATGTGAGGCTCGATTTTACTCCGTCTGGCACTGTCTGACATAATGTCGCAATTTAATGTCAGTAAAGTGTGAGTTTTAATTTATTTTTTTGTTTATCTACTTATCATTTAGCTATTGGTCTTTCGAGTTATGTTAGCTTTCCTCGATAAAATCAGACCAGCAATTTAAGAATTTTACACGCCCAGTGCGTTCAACCAAACAAATTTGTTACCTTTATGATATGAGTATAGAATTAGATAGTATAGTGTGTTGTGTGTTGGTGGTGTTGTGTGTTGGTGGTGTTGTGTGTTGGTGGTGTTGTGTTGGTGGTGTTGTGTGTTGGTGGTGTTGTGTGTGGTGGTGTTGTGTGTGGTGGTGTTGTGTGTTGGTGGTGTTGTGTGTTGGTGGTGTTGTGTGTGGTGGTGTTGTGTGTTGGTGGTGTTGTGTGTTGGTGGTGTTGTGTGTGGTGGTGTTGTGTGTTGGTGGTGTTGTGTGTTGGTGGTGTTGTGTGTGGTGGTGTTGTGTGTGGTGGTGTTGTGTGTTGGTGGTGTTGTGTGTTGGTGGTGTTGTGTGTGGTGGTGTTGTGTGTTGGTGGTGTTGTGTGTTGGTGGTGTTGTGTGTGGTGGTGTTGTGTGTGGTGGTGTTGTGTGTTGGTGGTGTTGTGTGTGGTGGTGGGGGGTTACCTTCCGCAGCACGCGCAGCGTGTAGGGGTCTTGTAGCGCGTCGTGCAGCGGCAACGCGGTAGCAGCGGCGTGCGGCAGGCGGCGCAGGCGCACGGCGGCGCGCACCGCGCACAGCGCCACGCGCAGCCGCGCGCGCGCGCTCCACCCGCCCGCCTTCAGCGCCTGCACACGCACACGCACGTTATAATAACATCTACACTTAGAAAAATACCCATGACCGGCTTCACGACTGCTAAATCGGCAGTTGAAATGACGAATGTATTTGAAAAAGTGTCAAAACGGTATAACTTATAGCGTTTTAACACTTTTTCAAATACATTCGTATACGATGCAATAAATTAACAGTGAAACCGGCCATAAGTATTGATAATGATAACAACTAAATAATATACGAGTCCGCTTTTTTTTTTAAATCCATATAGATTCTATATGGATTTGTGGGTCGGGGGTAGAGGTTCTATATTATAGAACCTCTACCCCCAACCCACGATTTAAAATGATGATTGTCAGTCAGTCAGTCGTTCCTATACTAGATGTAGTTGCTTTGAAAAACAACATTTTTAAAACTAAATAATATTTATGACAATTTTTTGTTGCGAAACTGAAAAAATCTGAGTAATGAAAATGGGTCATCTTAAAAACAAGGACTCAATGCATTATGGGTGCATTATGAATGAATAATATCACAATAATATGTAAGTATCGTCAATTTATGCAAAGTGGTAACCACCAAACCATTTGTAACACAAATAAATAAAAAATATTGGAGAAAAAATATTTTATAAACAATACAACATACATACAATTGAAATAACATTTACTTTTTTTTTAAAGGACATTACTTATGGCAAAACAGATACTATCTAACACATACCAATCTATATACTAAACTATTCTAGTAAATTAGTGTAAAACATGCAAACGTGCAACTGTAATAGTGTCAGAGTTTAGTGTAGCGTTCCCAGTTTCACGTTATAATTAAGTTTTATTCAATTTACCCAGCTTCCAAATTATTTTCGCGACGAATTATTAAATTGCTAAGTTATAACAGCATTAATAAATGAATGTTTTTTTTTTTTTTTTGAATAAGTGTCGTTCTTTAGTTCTATTCTTACAAAGCCTATATGCACTAACAAAAGAGCTTTGCAATCTACAAATAAATTTCAGTGCATTTAATCAACCCATCCATCACCACATATTGCATTAACGTTGTGAACTACGCATTAATCGTGTAATTGTGAGTATGTGTTGTTTTATATTTTAGCGTTTCAAAAGACTTGTATGTATTAGAGTATGAGTAGTTTTATGTGTGAGTGGGCAGTTTAACATGTGAGTGCATCGTTTAACGTGTGAGTGCGTAGTTTTACGTGTGAGTGCGTAGTTTTACGTGTGAGTGCGTAGTTTTACGTGTGAGTGCGTCGTTCAACGTGTGTGTGCGTAGTTTTACGTGTCAGTGTGTATTTCATCGTGCACATTCCGTGTCATGCCAAGCATAGCGCATAGTTACCATGGCGATCTGGTCGATACGGGACATCCGGCGGCTGGCGCTGGAGTAGGTCTTCTTGAGCGGCGTCACGTCCTGGTCCCACAGCTGAGACAACACACGGTCAGACATGCGACCCAGTGGGGGTGCGTGTTGCAGGCCAATTGCGACTTTCGCACTTTGAGTTACAGTATTAAATCGAACTAGTACCGGGTATGTTAAATGGGAATATATAAAATACCCTCCAGCTTTGAGTTAGAATATAATATCACTTATGGATCGAACTAATTTAATAAAATTTGTCTCGAAACGTACTAACTCACGATTCGTTTTATAAAGTTAATTTGCGAAAAGTAAAAATTTCATTACTATCGATATTGAACAGGAAGACTTCCTATCCAAACTATTGTTAAAAGTCTATTAGAATCATTTATATAATATTTTTCAATTCATTAAAATACAGCAATCAAATAAAATTGAGAAAAGAGGACTATTAATAATAATTATTATCGAACCTGCAACACGCACATATCGATCGAATAAAAATAAACTATATACGGTGCTTTCCAAGCGTACTGTGCCCATACACTGTATCGGTGCATGTTGAGCATTTTGTCTTCGTATAACATTTTAAATAGAAGAAAATATAGCCATGCTATCGTATTTATTAAGTGCCTGTTTCACAATGTCCTTGTGTAGTCCCAAATAATAATATTTTTATAACAAATATGTTAGTTTAGCAACATGTAAACTACACTTTAACTGTTAACATATTTTTACATATCTTTAGCTAGTTGTGGGAAATCTAGTAGATTAAGTAATGGACTTTTGTGATTAATTTATATTTAATAACTCAGGCCCCGGAACACAATAGAAAATCTATTGTGTCGTGGACCGATCGGGCCGCTTGGGGCTCAATGGGTTAAAACCAATTTTCTATATTTTCAACACTGATAACTAACATAATAGACAATAATTTAGCAGGAGCAACTATTAAAAATAAGGAAATATTAATTTTGTGGACATAGTGTAACAGCCCTAACAATTATAGCCAATTCAAACAGAACAATATTTTTAGATTTGCTCAAATTAAAAAAAAAAGCTTTTAATTGATAATTAAAGTACTAGGCGCTCAGGATTGGCGCGGCGGTATACCTTCGCGTTGAAGAACGGGTGAGCAAGTGCGTCCTCTATGCCGATCCGCTCCTCCGGCTCCACCACTAGGCACTTGCGAATGAGATCTTTGGGGTCCTCTGTTGGATGTAACGTGTTGATGATGGAAAATATTTTATTGGAAAAACAGTACTGAATACCACACCGATAAACGGTTTGTATTAGGTTCAAATCGTGCAATTTAATAATTTATTGGTATCGAAGGTATGCGCGTCATTAAATACACATATTGACTTCATATAGAATTTGCCATTTTGCATGAAGTGTTTTAAGCTACTTTTTTCGATTCTCACCCGAGATGTCGGCCCACTCGGGGCTGGTGAAGGAGTAGCGGCCCTCCATGATGTTTCGCAGCATCACCATCTGCTTGCGGTGCCAGAACGGCGGGCAGCCCACCAGCCTGCAACCACCTGCACGTTAGTTCTGATCGCCTGGTACTTGCGACACGCACGAAGTACCGGTCAAATGTGGCTACTTGACCACATTTTTTTACTTTTTCTTAGCTAACTTATTTATATTAAACTTGTATTAACATTTTATGATTTGTTCATGTCATGAATGATTTCATCATTCACTTTTACTAGGTATTTCTTTAAAATATATTGAATCATACATTATTTACAAATAAACGTAATACAGGTCAAGTTGACACTGATGTGGTATCTTGACCTTGCACATCAGTTTTCATAGGTAGATGCTTAACATTCTTGTTTTAGGCTAAGTTGCTATTACTTTTTAATTCTTCGACTTTTTAAATATTGCAGCCCGAAGTTTTACAATAAACTGTTAGGCTCTGGCTACCTGGTCAAGTTGCCACGGGATTTGTAATGATTTCATACAAAGCATTACATGTCGGATAGGGTTGTCACAAACAAGACACAAATTTTAATGAACTATTTATTTATTAAACTAAATTTAATACATATGTATATGTATATTACTTAATACTTATAGGTATTTATTAATAGGTAAGGAAACATTTATTTTTCATTAGAAATATGCTAAATCGTTGTCATCAAAGAGAGTATAAGTATCTGGATTGTCCGAAATTTACAGCAAATTTATTGATTTTACTATGCAAAACTCGAAACAGATAAAAAAAGGAAAAAATGCAGTCACGTTATTTTTTGTGTCAACCCTTGGCGTAGGTCAAGTTGCCACGCAGCCGTCAATGGCAACTTGACCTAACCTGAGGCATCAATGCCCAAGCAAATATTTCGACAGATGAGCCTAAAGTTGGATAGTTCCCACTGTAAAATCAATCTCTACTGTTTATTACACAACATATCAAAACTGTACTCACCTGAGATGTGCAGTTTAAGCTCTACAAACATAATAATACTGACACCGGCAAAAGATCCTTAGTCACAGTCACACTTCGATACGTTATATTGCGAGAACCAACAGCGTTACCGCTTTAAAATTAAAATATGTTGCCAATTAATATTTTAAAAACCTACCAACATCGATACGTTAGGTCAATTTGCTTTCAATTCTACAAAATTTGATATTTTGTTGTTAAACGGAAGGTGTGGTCAAGTTGCCAAGTAAAGGTCAAGTAGCCACATTTGACGGTAGCTTTTATGTCGACATTTCTTTTTACTACTGAACTGAATTTATTGAAATTCTCATTTAAATCTTTGTAATTATTACACGGAACAGTATATATAAGCAGTAAAAGTTTTCATTTTAAGAAATTCCTATGTATATTTATTTCTAAATGAACGATGCTTAAATTGTTTAAAAACAAAACTATATACAAGATTCAGTAAAAATATATTTAAATATACTTACAAAGTGAACATGATGACGCCGCACGCCCATCTGAAAAGGAATTTTTCAATTACTTATTTACAATGTAAGTAGATAATTATATTTTTTTCTTGACAATTTTAAATAGTTTACGCAACTTACCACTATTAATGTATTTATTTTATTGCAAGTAATTAGTATAGATAGAGTGATTGCAAAACTTAATGAACGTGCTGAAGTTGCCATCGCTATGCATGACCGATTCGCGCCTGACTTCAGACCGTCCAATGAGGTTGCAGAATATGTTACGTCGCGACAAATTAGTGTTAGAAGGGTGTGTACTGTGCAATTCAACCAAGAATAGTGAAAAGAATAAATAAATCTCTTTATTTGCATAATGTGTGTACAAAGATAACAAATTACATTATAGGTCGAATCAACACATTAGCCATGAATGGCGTGCAAATTATATTATCAGCTCCGCAACATTAATTTATATAAAAAGTACATTATTTTATTTATTTCATTGTCTTACATAAAAGGTACATATTATATATTATATTCATTAGTCAAGATAAAAAATTCAATGTCACAAATTTAAATAATCCGATACATTATAAAAATTGTTATTATTTAGCCACTCATACAGTTTTGTCTTAAAAGGACCGATATTTAACATTTTTATAGATTCCGGAAGTTTATTAAATATACGAATACACATAGCATGACAATTTTTGGTATATAAAGTGGTCCTGGGTGTTTTATTATAGACAAGTCGATTTGGATGACGGTGGTCGTGGCTGTATATGTCTTGGGCCGTGCTAAAAAGATACTTATGTCTTTTTACAAAAATACAAATTTCGTAGATATATAAGCACGGCAAAGTTAACAACTTGAGTTTAATAAATAGCGGTTTACACGATTCGTACGGACCTACGCCACAAATCGCGCGTATACATTTTTTTTGGGAGATGAACGCTTTTCTGATGTTTACGCCATTACCCCAGATTATAAGACCGTATCTCAAGATAGATATTACATGAGCGTGATAAGTCGATAGAGTGGTTCTTAAATCCGTAATTTTTCGTAGGCGCCTCAGGGCATATACAAATTTATTCACTTTACTACAGACCTTATTAATGTGTGATGACCATTTAAGTTCATTGTCTAAAACAATACCTAAAAATGAAGTTTCACTTTTTTCTTCCATTATTACATCATCATATTCTATTTTTAAATTATTGCGCAGAGGATTTGAAAATGTCATGTAGTTAGATTTAGTAAGATTGATTTTAAGATTATTTGTGCTAAGCCATTTTATCATTTTGTCCAAATTATTTATAATGTCGTTGTTAAAATTCATAATGTCAAAGATTTTTATGTCAGATTCAAAAATTATCGATATGTCATCCGCGTATAGAATTATTTTACGATTTGTTATGTCTATAATGTCATTAATATAAAACAAAAATAAAATAGGCCCCAGGACACTCCCTTGAGGTACACCACACTGGTTAGATATATATTCTGATTGGTATGTTTCTTTCTCATTAGTATTATTAGTCCGAGTAATAATAACACTTTGTTTTCTATTTTTTAGATATGATCGGAACCAATCTAACACAATCCCCCGAATCCCATATGCTTCTAATTTTTTTAATAGTAATTCATGAGACACTCTATCGAACGCTTTTGACATGTCAAAGTATAATACAGTAGTCAATATTTTTGCGTCGATGTTTTGAAGAATTGAATTTGTTAAGGAATAAATTGCATCATTGGTAGATTTGTTTTTTTGAAAGGCGAATTGTTCATCTTTAATTATATGGAACTTATCACTGAACTCACTCAAACGCAAAGACATACATTTCTCAAAAATTTTGGATATGATAGGTATAAGAGTAATGGGTCTATAGTTTTCTATGTTATTTTTATCTCCTTTCTTAAACAAGGGGGTAATAATAGATATTTTTAGTTCTTCAGGAAAAGAACCACAAGAAAAGGACAAATTAATTAAATGTGTCAGTACGGGTACCAATTCTGATTGACATTGTTTAATAACTTTGGTACACACCTCGTCATATCCCTCTGCGGTGGTATTATTTAATGACATAATTTGTGTATAAACTTCCGTTTCAGACATAGGTCTCAGGTACATAGAAGAGGGGTTATTAGTAATACTGATTTGATTATGAAAGTTTTGATTTGGATTAACGCTACCAATATTATTGAAGTATTCATTGAAAGAATTAGCTATTTGAGATGGGTCTGTGATTGTTTGAGTGTTTAGTGTAAGTGAATCAATTTCGGTATATCTGTTCTGAGAGTTTAGCTCGCGTTTTATTATTTGCCAAGTTGATTTACACTTATTTTTACTTTTATTCAAATAATTAATATTACAATTTTTTTGTGCCTTATATATACAACTACGCAAAATTTTCGAGTATTTTAAATAAATAGATTTATTTTGATGCGATTTTATTTGGTAATAACGATACCTTAAATTTCGTTTAGTATTGCAACTAACTTTTAATCCCTTTGTTATCCATTTATTGCTGCTATTTCTTAATTTAATTTTGATCAACGGAAAACATAATTTATAGAAGAGGCAAAATGTGTCATAGAAGTTTTTGAATGCCACTTCAAAATTCCCACGTTCCTGAAATATATCAAAAAATGTTAAATCTTGGAGATAACTTTTAAGTTTAATAATGTTCTCTTCACTGTAATCTCTTTTGTAAATTATTACAGCATTTTTATTAGGTTTGGGTTTAATATCAGATATTTTGAATGTTATAAGTTGTGCTGTGTCATGGTCTGAGAGGTGTAAACGTAATAATTCCGCTCTGACTCTATCTATATTGCTTAATATTTGATCCAAACATGATTGACCACGAGTTGGACCGTCGATGTGAAATTTAAGATTATACGTTTTGGCTAAGTCTTTAAACTCATCCGAATGTTTATTTTGTTTGAGTAGATCAATATTGAAGTCACCTGTAATAATAATTTTTTTCTTATAATATTTTTCACATAATTTATGTAATAGTAAATTTAATTGGTCAAGGAAAAAGTTCACTTCTGAGTCAGGAGTCCGGTAAATGCAAACAATAGTGTAACGTTTATGTGCCAAATGTCATTTGGAAAATAGATTTGAGTAGAAACCCTTTAAACATTTAAATAACGGCACAGAATACATAATAGTAGCTAAACGCTACAGAACGGACACTCTCCGCCTCCCGCCAAAATTAAACACTTACCTCACCCCGCACGATCAGGCTATAAATGGTCCGCATTTTTCTGCAAGGACGATACGCAACGAAGATTGACAACATTAATCAAATTGACTTAAAGTAATTTATTATTTTGGATTTGTGATTATCGTTTTTCGTAGAAAATGGTTAGACAGCACAATGCTGTTTACGGATGTATTTCATCAGAAAAATACAAAAACAAATGTGCCAACCATAAAGCGTTAACACACACATTTGCAGTCTCTACAGTGTGACTGTCAAAACGGTAATTTTGTATCGAGTGTCCGGAGTGTGATAACGGTTTATTTTATTTCACAAGACTCGACAAATTGCAATAAAGCATGCACTCACATATCGACCTCGTGTCCGTATCCGGGCGCGTCCTCGAACATGTTGGCCTTCAGCGTCTCCGGCGCCAGGTAGCCCGGCGTGCCGCACAGCTCTGGAACACCACATGCACTGGGTTTATGTCCAATTCAAATTCAAATTATATTTATTTGCAAGAATGTAGTTACAAATCATAGATATGTTTTAATTACAATATTATGTGGCTAATACATTCTACCCATTGATTGGGTGTGCAAATATTGAAAAAGAAAGTTGATTAGTCTAAGTCTAATTATTGAAATGTACACACAATTCAATTTTCACAATTACGCGAACGCACTATGTACGATTTACACGATTATATCACACAAATATATCACACACATAACACACACAATTCAGTTTACACTACTTCAAAGTCATAAATTCTTCAATGTCATAAAATTGATTTACCATTAACCAGTTCGTCAGTTTATTTTTGAAAAGATTTACTGGTAGTTCCTTGAAATTGTCCGGTATTTTATTATATATTTTAATAGCCATAAATATTACACTGTTTTTAGCTTTGTTGATTCTACACGTTGGGAAATGTAATTTGTTTTGGTATCTTGTCAACATATGCGAATTTACTTCTCCTTTCTTCTTAAAGTATTCCGGGTGATATTTTACAAATAAATATACTTCTCTTATGTACATGCAAGTTAAAGTTAGGATCCGTAATTTACTAAACAGAGGTCTACAACTGTCTCTTTGGTTCAAACCGCACAGAGCTCTGATACATTTTTTTTTGTGAGACAAATACCTTCCGCACATCCACCACATATCACTGTCGAATCGATATGCCGTGAATGTAGGTTAAATTTAGCGAAAGACCTACCGCCTGAATTTTAATATTTACTAGGAATCGATAGCATTCATCTGCAATACTATCTTTACGCAATACGCTTTAATAATATGAAATTATTGTTTTGTCACTGATCCTTGAAAAGTGTACGAAGTTTGAATTAAATTCGCCCATTTAAAAATTGTCAATATCAAGCCCAAAGGAATAATTTTGTATAAACATTCATGTGAAGCTATTATATTATGTGTGTTAAAAACGACTGGACTTAGAAAATCTTCATTTATCACTTATTGAATTACTGACTTTCGAGGATTACTCATTATCGTGTCACTAGAGAGGATACCACTCACCGAAGAGCTTCTCCCCATCAGCGAGCAGCTTGGCAAACCCGAAGTCAGTGATCTTGACGTTGAGCTGGTCGTCCAGCAGGATGTTCTCCGGCTTCAGGTCGCGGTGCACGATACGCTTGCTGTGCACGTGCCGCACGCCCTCCAGCACTTGTCTGCAATTATATTACAAGTAAAAGATGTAGGTAGGTTACCATCACAACATTCAATGTTCAAAAACGGCAAACTAACGCACACACGATTAGACGTTAAAGTGAAACGGCATGATTCGACTATAGTGAGCGAAAAAGAGACAACTGAATTAAAATGTGTCTAATTAGCCACATTTCGACATGACAGTCCAACGTGGAGTACCAATAACGTATCTACTTTTTACTTTTCATTGCTTACGATGCTTTATAATGAAGCTTATTTAACCCAGAAATAATAATAGTAGCAGCAGGTGAATTTTGATATTGTTTAAGACTAAAAACAAAGCATCTCGCCTCAATATATTTTATGTCCAATAAAGTAACTTTATTTTTTTTTTAATATCTACGAGGTTTATAATTTAATAATTTTCAATACCACCCAAGTTTATTTCAAAATCGTTTTTAATTCTTCAAATATTGTGATTGTCATGACAAAATGGGCTAAATAATGCGTAAACAAGGTTCACTAGAAAATTCATAATTGTAGCGATATATGTATCGATTTCAGGTGCAAATGAACTCAATATGAAATTATGAAAAACGTCTTAGATTGTTCATAATCTATCAAAACATGTATGCACCACTCAACACTCATATGCAAGTTGTTGAATGGACAATAAAGTCGCCAATAGTCGCTTTTACGCTATAAATAGATCCTAAATATAAACTAGAGCGATATGACTTGACGAATGACGTCATTAATTTTGGTCAACGCGGCTGCAAGATAAATATTAAATACTAACGACTTTCGGTTATATAATTGTATTTGATAACAAAAATGTAAGCAATTTGTTTCAAATCATTGTAGAGGAAATTAATCAGCATTTTTGGATAGGCTGTAGGAGTGTAAAATATTTATTAATTGATTTGAAATATTCTATTTATTTCTCAATAAGTGTAATCTTCATGATGTGCACATATTATTATATTTATTTACAATTTAATATTATTTTAATATTTATTGCATTAAAAATAACCCTCAACCCAAATTTGTACAAACAATACACTATAGTTTTATTACTATAAGTAACATAAGCTGTTATGAATAAACACGAGCTCTGACCTCATGATGTATCGCGTCTTCTTCTCCGAGAGCGTGACCACAGACGTGAGGTAGTCAAACAGCTCCCCATTCTTGCACAGCTCAAACACCAGGAATATGAATGTCTCCGATTCAAACACGTCTTGCAGCTCAACTGGAAACAATTGGTTTATTTGTTACTTCTATTTGAATTTAGCCTTTGTAGGGTATGTATTCGCCCATTTCATGTACTTCTTTATTTTTCTTTCACATACTTTGTCAGTCACAAGTTTGCGGTGATCAATTTAAAGGATTGCATAGTTACATACTTTATTAACAATTTTATATAAGTATTTCCAATAATAACCATTTACCCTTTCCATATCAATCATTTTTTATATTTTCAATAGACCTTCAAAATAGGAAGCAATCAATTTAGATTAGGATTTTCTTGCGGTCAAATAAGTATTGATATTTTATATTGTTGTTTATTTAAAAATCTGAATTATGTTACTTATCTGCGCATTGAAATCAAATTTATTTGGTTCAAATGTCAAAGCTGTATATATTTTTATTACTTTTTATGATTAAACTCCATATATTGTACATTTTCGAATTCATTCCTTACATTCCTTTTACATGATGAAATTTTGTGATGCAAAATGTAATTACTTAATTGTAAATTTTGCAGTCAGGTTTTTGTATTTATAATAATTTATCTTGTTTTATCAATAGTTGAGTTCCTATAAACCCATTGGGATTTAATACATAGTACCAGTATTGTTTAACTTGTTCCACATTTCAATTTCATATAGTTAAATTCTACTTTATAGCAAGGTACTATGTACGTCATTGCAGCAAAAAACTTATGAATTATTAAACAAAATAAACTATCAAAATTGTTTGGTTGTTCATCACATTTGCTTCTAATATAATTACTATTGTGCGCTTTGTACATTGAGGAATTATAAGTTTTGAAAAGCATGCGGATTACAATATTAACAAAAGAGTTAACTAAACACATGCTATACTGTTAACAACTCACTCACTAATATAGGGATGCCCTGCGACCATCCTCAGGATGCTGATCTCTTGCCGAGTTGCATCTCTCATGGTTTGTGTGTCCACCCCGTCTTGAGACTCCTGACTCAGGTCTATGATCTTGGCCGCATATTCCCGACCTGTCTCTTTTTCTATACATCGTCTTACTGTGGAACTGATGCCTCTGTTGAGGAGGAAATGGATTTCATGTATTATAACTGGAAATTATCAACTTTATCAACAGTTCTGTTATTCTATTATCAAACTAGTTTACTTATTTTAGGAATGAGCACTTATTTAATAAATGATAATTGAATATGAAAGATTTGTAATCAAAGCTTAAGTAGGTATATTTACTTTCTACTAAACTAACAAAGGAATTAAATATTGTTTGTAAATCTGTTTTACAATCTTTTAATTTTTAATTGACAGTAAGCGAGAGTCCACAATCTCGCTGTAATCATAATCAATAAACATCAATTTAGTTTCACTCAAAGGAACACTCAACATCATAAATCTTCTTAAAACATAATGACTACATTGAGATAATATTACTACGTATGGAGGAGACACCACAAACAAAATCTGTGCGCCATTTTTTTGCTCTAACTAAGTTTTAAAAATTATTATTTAGTTAGGTACTTAACGATGAAAGTTATTCCTTTGCACTTTTCCGTATTATTTGTATTATTTGTGCAATATCGTAACACACACGAAGGCATGTTTGATGCGTTTCACTTTAAAACCATTAAAAAATACCGCTTAACATACGTCACATGACATATGTTGAGTGGAACTTAAGTGATGTAGGCGGTGTCGTCTCCTATTAATATTATCTCAATGAATGACTATAAGTATTTTGAATTTTTTTTTTTTATTTGATAATGTAGGACATTTTAACGAATGTATAAATAAATAATCAATAATTATTATTTCAGATAAAAATATAGTGAAACAACTATGAAGTGATTAACCTACTTGCATAATTCAAAGGTCACGAAGTCTGTTAAGTGCTGGTGTTAGGGAGACTTGAGCTTATAATACGATTTTTGTCAGCGCGATTTGGCCGCAATACGCTCAACGTACGAGCTACTAGCTAAGACAAACTATAAATAACAAATAAGTAGGTGATTACGTACCGTCCAATTATTTCTTTCGGTTCGTATTTAGCGTAGAACTCCTTTGCCGCGTCTTTGTCCGGCAAATTGTCGTCATCCTCTTCCTTCGCCATGCTCACTTTTGTATCACTAATAATTCTTACACGCTAAGCACTAGATAAATTTTCACTCTATTAGCCAGTTCACACAGACCTCCGACAGGTTATATTTAAAATTAAAATAAAATGACAGTAAACTTAATAGTAAAGTTTACATTCGAACTACCTACTTATATTTTTTTTTCAGTCGTACTTTTCAACGAGCAATGTTAACTGTTATAGTATCTTAACATTTGTAAATTATGTATTTGATCAGATTCATTTATAGATCATAAAAAGGCACCGTACAAAACAAAATGTTGATTATCTACTTGAGAACGTTGAGAGTTGAGACTTGAGAAATAAAAATAATTTCGTGATTTCGTCTCAATCTCTCAGTGTCAAATACAAAGTCAAAAAAATGTCAACTGTCTAGTGTCTTCTATGTCAGGACCACAGAGCATGTAATGTCAGGACTGTGTTGAATAAATGCAAAAGCAATATTATTTTTATAATTAACATTATTCAAAACTAAGATCAGTAATGGATAACATACGCAGGCTTAGAGTCACAGAACAGTAAAGTAGATAGAAGTGTGATGTGGGCGTGGCCCACGTGTCACTAGTAAGGTAAGATCACCTAACTTGCTCTCAGTTATGCGCAGAAAAATATTCGAGTCGGTTGTCAGCTGTCAAACCTTTTTTCCATATTTATTCATTAATTAGGACGTGTTGTTCGATATTAGAGTGCAAAAATGATAGCAGTGGAAATAATATCAGCAATGGAGGCATTTCATACCATCGGTAAGTCTTATTTTTATTTATTTTAATTATATTTTAAGTTATAACTTCGCTTGTCGTAATTTGTCAAAATTGTATACAAATATCTAGTCAAAATGAACCTTAATCCGTAAGAAATTAGTACTATTATAGATTGAACAGCAAACAAGAATTTCTGGAATATTATTGCAATAAACAAACGAATGTCGCTTTAGTGATGCTTGTGGCGCATATCGACAGTATCGATACTTTAGAAAAGACAAACATTATAAATATTAAATTTTATTTTATTTTTCCTTAGCTTTCATTTGTCCAATTTATTTATGGATTTCCCAAAGAGGCTAATTTAAAAGAGAAATGGATAAATGCAACATGACGAGTTAACTGGATGCCGAACAGCTCTAAGCGGTCTAACAAAGGCCACCGATACAGCAAACCTACGGCAGTTCCAAGATTTAAAATAATGCATATTTTCTGTTTGTATTTTGTAAAATATATAGATTAATACTATTCTATTCCGTTTTTTATTTAATAATAATAATATAAAGAGACGTACTTAGTAGTTATAAACATACTCCAAAATGTGACACATTAGACTATACTCATATTCTATAAAAGAAAGAAAAAAAATACACAAAAAATATTTATTTGTGAATTATCGATAACAAGGCTGACATCCCTCAGGGCATAGCATCAGATAAATATCAAGTTAATGTCATTAATGTTGAGTGACACAAATTTCAACCTTATCTCTATGTGTTGCGTTTCAAATTTATATCTATCGAAAACTAACGCCCTCTGTTGTGGAGTAGCTGAATATTTTCGAATTTGGAATTTCTGTGCAATGAGAAACAAAACAGCTAATATACCTAGGGATGTTATACTAAAATAAACCGTAACATGGTGCGTTAGGGTACATATTGAAATGCTGAATTTATAACCTAAGTCAGTTTTTACTCAAATTAAGCTGTCCAATCAAAGGCATAGTTTACTTGTAATGTACTGTATAACTATCGGTTTAAATGTGTGGGTTTGGCGACACTGGTTTTCATACTAATTATGACATTATAGCACTTCTATATGTTTTTACTGTTCTGTGCTTAGAGTATATATTACAGTAGTATAGAGCGAGTGTATTGCACAAATTCCTCAGTGCGCATCGTAGGCAGATGAGCTATAGATACATTATACATGTGTGTGTGACAAATAGGGATGGGTAGGTATCAATTGCGTGCCGAGCTATCGATAATTTATGTAAATAAATATGTATCTTATGTAAATTTTATGTTCAATATGTTATTTAAGGAGAAATGTATGAATAAAGTATAAAATATATGTCATTTTAAATTTGTTTGCCAAGAGAATAAAGTGTTTATTCCATTTGAATATTTCTTGTATTAATTTTAAGTACTTAAAAAAATATGTTAATGAATATCAGAAAAACGAGTTCGATATTAAGTTAATAAAATAAAAATTCGGGTTTGGTGCCTTTTCTTTAATAATAAATGAAACAATAATAATAATGTTTTAAAAATGTTAAATAAAAATAAGAAATAATTAGTAATTTAAAATGATAATAAATCATATAAATAATTTTTTTATTTAATTTTATCCATTCTACTATAAAATTTTCAAAATCAATTTAGCGGTTCAGAAAATATATCGTAACATTACATACTTTACATTTACACTATAATACATTTGCATTCATAATATTAGAAAGTCTATCATACAATACACACCACAAATTATTTATAAGATTTTAATTTTTAAAAGAGTTTTAATTTTAAAGTTAAATAGTTAAATAATTTGTTAAAAAACAGTTCTTCTAGTAAACTTTATATCGAGTACAGCGTTGGTCAGGTCACATCACTACGATAACATGGCGGTAGTGAGGCGCGCGAGCGAGCCTGCGCGTGTCCGCCTCCCACCTCCCCTTCACCCGCGCGATGCTAGATTTATTTTCATAAAAATAAGTATAACAATCGACTTACTGATGAAATGTGATACTGGATTTCAATTTTGTGTATTTTCTAGTATCGTTTTTGCAAGATATAACTGCTCATTTCACCATGTTTATTCCTAGATATGAATAAATAAAAGACGTGTGGCACTTGGGGACTGCCGCGGTAAAGCTATTGCATGCTGTGCCTTCAAGCCACAACTCCGCGCGCGTCGGAGTGGGGAGCGTGAGGTTTTTCATTATTAAATTTCTGGATTCGGTCCCCGCGCTCAAGGCCCGCGATAGAAGCTATGCAATAGCTTAAAATCCAGAGCAACGCACTTCGTCAGCACTCAACCACGACTACGAGCGCGCGCGGCGGGAACGTCGTGTTGTTCCCACCTGTGCCTACTGTTCCCACTTGGTTTAGCTTTCCGTGTGATTAGAGCTTTTTGTGAAAATTAAGCTCTCCATGCGATTAGAGCTTTTTGTGAAAATTAAGCTCTCCGTGCGAATAGAGCTTTTTATGAAAATTAAGCTCTCCGTGTGATTAGAGCTTCTTGTGAAAATTAAGCTTTCCGTGTGATTAGAGCTTTTTGTGAAAATTAAGCTCTCCATGGGATTAGAGCTCTTTGTGAAAATTAAGCTCTCCGTGCGATTAGAGCTTTTTGTGAAAATTAAGCTTTCCGTGCGATATGAGCTTTTTGTGAAAATTAAGCTCTCCATGCGATTAGAGCTTTTTGTGAAAATTAAGCTCTCCGTGTGATTAGAGCTTTTTGTGAAAATTAAGCTCCGTGCGATTAGAGCCTTTAATGAAAATTAAGCTCTCCATGCGATTAGTTTTTAGTGAATATTAAGCTTTCCGTGTGATTAGAGATTTTTATGAAAATTAAGCTCTCCGTGTGATTAGAGCTTTTTGTGAAAATTAAGCTCTCCATGCGATTAGAGCTTTTTGTGAAAATTAAGCTTTCCGTGCGATTAGTTTTTTGTGAAAATTAAGCTCTCCGTGCGATTACAGCTTTTAATGAAAATTAAGCTCTCCATGCGATTATTTTTTAGTGAAAATTAAGCTTTCCGTGCGATTATAGCTTTTTATGAAAATTAAGCTCTCCGTGTGATAAGAGCTTCTTGTGAAAATTAAGCTCTCTGTGTGATTAGAGCTTCTTGTGAAAATTAAGCTTTCCGTGTGATTAGAGCTTTTTGTGAAAATTAAGCTCTCCATGCGATTAGAGCTTATTGTGAAAATTAAGCTCACCGTGCGATTAGAGCTTTTTGTGAAAATTAAGCTCTCCGTGTGATTAGAGCTTTTTGTGAAAATTAAGCTCCGTGCGATTAGTTTTTAGTGAATATTAAGCTTTCCGTGCGATTAGAGCTTTTTATTAAAATTAAGCTCTCCATGCGATTAGTTTTTAGTGAATATTAAGCTTTCCGTGCGATTAGAGCTTTTTATGAAAATTAAGCTCTCCGTGTGATTAAAGCTTCTTGTGAAAATTAAGCTCTCTGTGTGATTAGAGCTTCTTGTGAAAATTAAGCTTTCCGTGTGATTAGAGCTTTTTGTGAAAATTAAGCTCTCCATGGGATTAGAGCTCTTTGTGAAAATTAAGCTCTCCGTGCGATTAGAGCTTTTTGTGAAAATTAAGCTTTCCGTGCGATATGAGCTTTTTGTGAAAATTAAGCTCTCCATGCGATTAGAGCTATTTGTGAAATTAAGCTCTCCGTGTGATTAGAGCTTTTTGTGAAAATTAAGCTCCGTGTGATTAGAGCCTTTAATGAAAATTAAGCTCTCCATGCGATTAGTTTTTAGTGAATATTAAGCTTTCCGTGCGATTAGAGCTTTTTATGAAAATGAAGCTCTCCGTGTGATTAGAGCTCTTTGTGAAAATTAAGCTCTCCGTGCGATTAGAGCTTTTTGTGAAAATTAAGCTCTCCATGCGATTAGAGCTTTTTGTGAAAATTAAGCTTTCCGTGCGATTAGTTTTTTGTGAAAATTAAGCTCTCCGTGCGATAAGAGCTTTTTATGAAAATTAAGCTCTCTGTGTGATTAGAGCTTCTTGTGAAAATTAAGCTCTCTGTGTGATTATAGAGCTTCTTGTGAAAATTAAGCTCTCCATGCAATTAGAGCTTTTTGTGAAAATTAAGCTCTCCGTGCGATTAGAGCTTTTTATGAAAATTAAGCTCTCCGTGTGATTAGAGCTTCTTGTGAAAATTAAGCTCTCTGTGTGATTAGAGCTTCTTGTGAAAATTAAGCTCTCCATGCGATTAGAGCTTATTGTGAAAATTAAGCTCACCGTGCGATTAGAGCTTTTTGTGAAAATTAAGCTCTCCGTGTGATTAGAGCTTCTTGTGAAAATTAAGCTCTCCATGCGATTAGAGCTTTTTGTGAAAATTAAGCTCTCCGTGCGATTAGAGCTTTTTATGAAAATTAAGCTCTCCGTGTGATTAGAGCTTCTTGTGAAAATTAAGCTCTCTGTGTGATTAGAGCTTTTTGTGAAAATTAAGCTCTCCATGCGATTAGAGCTTATTGTGAAAATTAAGCTCACCGTGCGATTAGAGCTTTTTGTGAAAATTAAGCTCTCCGTGTGATTAGAGCTTTTTGCGAAAATTAAGCTCCGTGCGATTAGAGCCTTTAATGAAAATTAAGCTCTCCATGAGATTAGTTTTTAGTGAATATTAAGCTTTCCGTGCGATTAGAGCTTATTATGAAAATTAAGCTCTCCGTGTGATTAAAGCTTCTTGAGAAAATTAAGCTCTCTGTGTGATTAGAGCTTCTTGTGAAAATTAAGCTTTCCGTGTGATTAGAGCTTTTTGTGAAAATTAAGCTCTCCATGGGATTAGAGCTCTTTGTGAAAATTAAGCTCTCCGTGCGATTAGAGCTTTTTGTGAAAATTAAGCTTTCCGTGCGATATGAGCTTTTTGTGAAAATTAAGCTCTCCATGCGATTAGAGCTATTTGTGAAAATTAAGCTCTCCGTGTGATTAGAGCTTTTTGTGAAAATTATGCTCCGTGCGATTAGAGCCTTTAATGAAAATTAAGCTCTCCATGCGATTAGTTTTTAGTGAATATTAAGCTTTCCGTGCGATTAGAGCTTTTTATGAAAATGAAGCTCTCCGTGTGATTAGAGCTCTTTGTGAAAATTAAGCTCTCCGTGCGATTAGAGCTTTTTGTGAAAGTTAAGCTCTCCATGTGATTAGAGCTTTTTGTGAAAATTAAGCTTTCCGTGCGATTAGTTTTTTGTGAAAATTAAGCTCTCCGTGCGATTACAGCTTTTAATGAAAATTAAGCTCTCCATGCGATTATTTTTTAGTGAATATTAAGCTTTCCGTGCGATTAGAGCTTTTTATGAAAATTAAGCTCTCCGTGTGATTAGAGCTTCTTGTGAAAATTAAGCTCTCTGTGTGATTAGATCTTCTTGTGAAAATTAAGCTTTCCGTGTGATTAGAGCTTTTTGTGAAACTTAAGCTCTCCGTGCGATTAAGTAGTTTTTGTGAAAATTAAGCTCTCCGTGCGATTAGAGCTTTTTTTGTGAAAATTAAGCTTTCCGTGCGAATAGAGCTTTTTGTGAAAATTAAGCTCTCCATGCGTTAAGAGCTTTTTGTGAAAATTAAGCTCTCCATGCGATTAGAGCTTTTTGTGAAAATTAAGCTCTCCGTGCGATTAGAGCTTTTTGTGAAAATTAAGCTCTCCATGCGATTAGAGCTTTTTGTGAAAATTAAGCTCTCCGTGCGATTAGAGCTTTTTGTGAAAATTTAGCTTTCCCCGCGATTAGAGCTTAATGAGAAAAATTAAGCTCTCCGTGCGATGAGAGTTTTTTGTGAAAATAAAGCTCCGTGTGATTAGAGTTTTTTGTGAAAATTAAGCTTTCCGTGCGAATAGAGCTTTTTTGTGAAAATTAAGCTCTCCATGGGATTAGAGCTCTTTGTGAAAATTAAGCTCTCCGTGCGATGAGAGCTTTTTGTGAAAATTAAGCTTTCCGTGCGATATGAGCTTTTTGTGAAAATTAAGCTCTCCATGCGATTAGAGCTTTTTGTGAAAATTAAGCTCTCCGTGCGATTAGAGCTTTTTGTGAAAATTAAGCTCCGTGCGATTAGAGCCTTTAATGAAAATTAAGCTCTCCATGTGATTAGAGCTTATTGTGAAAATTAAGCTCACCGTGCGATTAGAGCTTTTTGTGAAAATTAAGCTCTCCGTGTGATTAGAGCTTCTTGTGAAAATTAAGCTCTCTGTGTGATTAGAGCTTCTTGGGAAAATTTAGCTTTCCGTGTGATTAGAGCTTTTTGTGAAAATTAAGCTCTCCATGCGATAAGAGCTTTTTTGTGAAAATTAAGCTTTCCGTGCGAATAGAGCTTTTTGTGAATATAAAGCTTTCCGTGCGATTAGAGCTTTTTATGAAAATTAAGCTCTCCATGCGATTAGAGCTTTTTTGTGAAAATTAAGCTCTCCGTGCGATTAGAGCTTTTTGTGAAAATTAAGCTTTCCGTGCGATTAGAGCTTTTTGCGAAAATTAAGCTCTCCGTGCGATTAGAGCTTTTTGTGAAAATTAAGCTTTCCGTGCGATTAAAGCTTTTTGTGAAAATTAAGCTCTCCGTGCGATGAGTTCTTTGTGAATATTAAGCTCTCCGTGCGATTTTATGCGGTTATTAATTCGGCCGGTATATTTCTTTTTATGTATGTACACCGATTACTCCGAGGTTTCTGAACCGATTTACGTGATTCTTTTTTTGTTCGATGCGGGATGGTGTCGAATTGGTCCCATAAATATTTTTTTTCGGATAGGCCCATTAGTTTTTATTTTATGAGCATTTTTGTCTGTAGTCGATGACTAAGTTGATATGTAGCAAGCACAAAGTAACTTTGATTCACTTCCCGGTAACCGATTGAGCTGAAATTTTGTATACGTATGTAAATTTGATAGCGATGACATGAAGCTGATTTGATGATGGAATCGGAAGGTGGCCATAGGAACTCAGTAATATATTGACTCAACTTTATCGAGTTTGGGCTCGTTTGATTCGTGTTAAAAAATACACTAAAAAGTATTTAATAAAAATAACTGCGTTAAAAACAACCGACTTCAAAAACGGAAAAGTAAGAAATAAAAAAGATTTGATACTATTAACTACTACATAATATTATTGTACATATTTCGCAATAAAAAGTGGCCTATCTCCTTTCTCTGGTATCAAAATATCTCTATACCAAATTTCATGCAAATTGGTTCAGTAGTTAAGGCGTGATTGAGTAACAGGCAGACAGACAGAGTTACTTTCGCATTTATAATATTAGTATGGATTTATCCTTTAATAACATATTGAACATAAAATTTACTTATGATACATATTTATTTGCATAACTTATCGATAGCTCAACACACAATTCATATCTACCCATCCCTATTTGTCACACACACATGTATAAAGTATCTATAGCTCATCTGCCTACGATGCGCACTAGGCAATTTGTGCAATACACGCGCTCTATACTATTGTAATATATACTCTAAGATATGTATAGACCGTGTGGTTTATGCATTTAGCAAGGCATGTACCTACACCAAGAAGCTTATATCCTACACCTACGACCTACACGAGCATACACGAGTCAGTGTCAGGTTGATACTGTCAACTGTCAAGACTCAAGTGTCAACCTCAACGAAGTGTGTGTCAAATGAAGAGGCTGAGAGCCTGAGAATGAGGTTATTCATCATAATTTATAATAAAAGTTTCAAAGAACTTGCAAAGAACCAAGCATAAATAAATAAAATTACAGCTGTTGTGAAATTTGCTGCAAATACACTTCATCACTATAAAATAAATAAAACCCATAGCCTTGTCAAACTTCATCATTTCTTCAAAAAAGAAAATGGAATTCAATGTATCTTTTTTGGCGGGTTTGGGATGTGGTTTATGTATTGGTATATCTTTCTTTGCTATAAAAAGATACTTGGGATCATTCAAAGAAACCGCAGACACTATAAAAAAGGTAATTTATGTGATAGTTTAAAAGTAATGCTTAAAAAATATGATTCTTTATAATAACTTATTTATTAGACAAGTCGAATGGAGAAATGCTTGGTGACCCATAAGTGCTTCACTAGATGGTTTGTTTTTATTTAAAAAATGTAAGGTGATAACGCAGTTTTTTTCTCTGCAAATTCATTTAAGTTTTATCTAAAACTAGCTGTGCCTCGCGGTTTCACCCACATTGCTCCGCTCCCGTTGGTCTTAGCGTGATGATATATAGCCTATAGCGTGCCTCGATAAATAGGCTATCTAACACCGAAAGAATTTTTCAAATCGGACCAGCAGTTCCTGAGATTAGAGCGTTCAAACAAACAAACAAACTCTTCAGCTTTATAATATTATATTTGCGAATATTATTATGTACATTTTATTAATTGTTTAGCTCTAATTGTTTGTAAAAAAGCTCTATATAATGGTTTTGACTTATAATCTACTGACAATCTAGAGCGGGTGAAACCGCAGAGTGCAGCTAGTCTGATAATAATTATTAAATTACAAAACAAAACTTAATTTAATCTTTTTGGTTTTCAGTTTGCTTCAAGATCAGAATACAAATTAGTGCTTGTAGTTAGAACAGACTTGGGCATGAGTAAAGGCAAAATTGCAGCTCAATGTGGTCACGCTGCCGTGGGAGCTTTCGAGAAGGCATTAAAGAGAGATCCAGAGGGTCTTAGGTGTTGGCAAGCCACCGGACAAGCCAAGGTTGCAGTGAAAACAGACTCGGTAGATGATATGAGACAAATTGCAGATAACGCAAAGAAAATGGGAATCATAACATCCATGATAAGAGACGCAGGCCGGACTCAGATTGCACCTAATTCAATAACAGTGTTGGGTGTCGGACCAGCACCTAAAGACGTGGTGGATAAAGTGACTGGACATTTGAAATTATTGTAAACATGTGCCTTAGCTCTTGTGTAACAAGATGATGTTCAATTGCAAGAATTGTGCATTTAATATAATTTTATTGTGTTCCTTGCATTTTAAATGCAGCATTCTTCATAAGTTTGTTGTAAATACGTACTGTTATACTTTATCTGCTACTTCATATTATAAGGTAAAACTATTGAGATTTTGTTGATTTATTGAAAAAATTTTCATAACACATATTTTAAAAGTGAGCTTATTCGGATTAAAGCGTTTAGATTAACTTTTTCGTTCTTTTTAGATAACGGTTATAGTTGCGCAGAGTTTTTTGAGGTGTAGTAAAGATATAAGATGCAAAATATGGTATAATGAACATTTATTCTCTTTAAATATTGAAACACATGAAAATCGTAAAACTGTAAGGAATGATAAGAAATAATTTATGATCATTTCTTCAAATAATAATTAAAACCCATAGTATATTAAGTTTAAAAAAATGGGTTAAAACTTAGATACGTAATTTATGAAAAGCGAATGATTACACAGCTCCATCTGCGTGTTCCGCTATTAAGCGGTCTATTATTCCAGCTGGTACGTCGATTGTATAGCTGCCGTCCTCTCCTTCACCCATTCCATCACCTAAACCGTCCCCGCCAAAGTCTCCACCCAAATCGTCCCCGCCAAAGTCACCATCTTCTGAAAACAAATATAAAATGGATGAACTTGTACACCCGATGACACAGCTGATGTATTTAAACTGTTTGAAGTCTACCCAAAAATATATGTATAATAATTAATTAATCATAAAGTTAATTGCATTAAACAAACCTTGACCGGCGACCGACATAATGTTAAGTGCAACTAGCAACATGAGCGATACCACGATGTTACGAGACATGTCGCTACACATGTTGCATCGACTCGCGGCTACACAGTGAGTCCACTCAGGGGAATGAGTTTTCCTTTAAATACAAAAGGTAAATAGATAAGAAGGCAACTCCCAGATAAGCAAGAGCAAGGAAAAGACCGGATAGCCGCAATTACCCTCCATGTTTAAAAATATTTAGAACACGATTTGCATAAAAAAAATCACCTGTGGAACAACACATAATTTTATTGTAGTTAATATATTTTCTGATAATAATTTTAATATTTAAAATACCTACCCAATAATATCAAGCTGAAACATTCATTTGTTTGTTTGAAAAAGGATAAGGGATAAAGGATTTTGTAGGTTTCGTATACCTAACGGATAACGATGTTTTACATTTACTCATTTTTCCAATGGAGAATATTTGCAATATTTTGTAATTATTTCTCCATAGTCAAAATAAAAAAATGCACGTATTATTTCAAAACGGCATATATAGTTTCTAAACAGGTTTTGATCGAAACCTAGCCCCTAGGCCGTGATAGTGACTCCAGCGATGCCGGTACATCAAAGTACTGAGCAGCTTGTACGAATACAGTACGCTACCATGACAGTCCCAGTTTATGAAGAGAACACAAAGGCAAATCCACTGCAGAGCGGTGTTAGACAAAAAAACATGATCTCCAAAACTTTTTACTTGCTTTGGAAGATACCATCAAACAATCAAACAACTTGGCATCAATATTACAATATACATACAATGGAAATACATCTCTCATTTTTGATGTGAGGGATGGTGGTCTGTAGGAAATCCTTGACGTAGGCAAATGTGGTTCAACACTTCGTGGCATTTGTTCATGACCACAACGCGTTGTGAAAGCTTTCATTTATGATATCTTTTTAGTGATTTTTACATTTATTATCAAGGCTCATTAAATGCACTGTAAATAATGGAAATTCCTCTGCTGTAACCGCTGTCAGACTTTGGAATTCTTTGCCAATTGCCATTAGCTGTAAGACGAGCTTCCTCTCTTAAGTCTTTTAAAAATCTTTTACATCAACGCATTTTTAAATTTAGCATTTCCTTGATATTAACTGTACCTATGTAAGTATTTTATTTATTTTTATACACACTATAGTTACTTTATTGTTTTCTATTAATTATTAATACAGGTTTTTATTCTAAAACATAATAATAATATGTAATATATTATATTACTTCCTATTTTATTTTTATCTTATAATATTTTTTTTTCTCTTTTACTTTTTTAGCCACCCGCGTTACATTAATTATATGTATTATATATCTATCCTCTACTTTAGGTGGCCTGGAAGAAATCGCTTTTAAGCGATAAGGTCACCTTTTGTACTTTACCTCGCATCCATACAAATAGGTATATATACTGTACATTGTAATATTAAATGGTGTGGTACAATAAATGATTAAATAAATAAATAATGTGTAAACATTTATACCAAACGAATTAGGAACCATATAGTTACCTACATCAGGAGATACTAATAATAGTGAATATGAAACACGATCAAAATAAATTTAGTAAAATGTCTATAAAATAATGAAGCAAAACATCGAATGAAGTGAAATCTAGCTGTGCCCCGCGGTTTTACCCGTATTGCTTCGCTCCTAGTAGTCTTAGCGTGATGACTGATGATATATCCATACTAATATTATAAATGCGAAAGTAACTCTGTCTGTCTGTCTGTTACTCAATCACGCCTTAACTACTGAACCAATTTGCATGAAATTTGGTAAGTATAGAGATATTTTGATACCCGAGAAAGGACATAGGCTCCTTTTTACCCCGGGACATAGGATAGGTTTTATCACGGAAATCCCACGGGAACGGGAACTATGCGGGTTTTTCTTTGACTGCGCGGGCGAAGCCGCGGGCGGAAAGCTAGTAGCCTATATATTGATCCGCTCATTTAGTAATATCGTAGTATATTATTATATAATTAGTCTGTGGTAATATTCATGCCAAGTGTGAAGTTAATCCAAGCAGTTTTTTTTTTGAGTTTAGCCCGGACATACAGTTAGGTACATACAAACATACAAATTCGAAAAACTATATTTTTGGCTCGATCGATATCGGTCACATAATTAATGGTAATAACTAATAAGTAATATTAAAAAAAATATTCAATGTACAGTTTTGACTTTCCTTCGATTTAATTATAATATGACGTATTGATGTCGCCAAGACGCTTGCTCCTGCACTGGAAAAGTTATAAGATTCGTCTTAACTTTACAAGGCTCCACATAACAACTCTAATCCATATCCTTATTTATTTATATATAAATATAAATATGTGGATTGGCTGTTCAGCAAACTTCACGTACATGAAAGGTTATAGCATACCCGCGGATACGCGATTCTGCTCTTCCACCAGAGATTTTTTGTTTTTGTAAAGAACCAATCATATCACTCCATTTATCGTTTGAAACAATACTATATATACTACCTACGCACCCTCGATCATCTCTGGTGGAGACACAGCCTGAGTCTCTCCCATGGGGATACCGCTACCCACGGCGGATAGCGGCGGAATCTCCCGTAAACAGGTTGAGAGAAAGCCCCAGAAAGAGTGATTTTTTAGAATTTTCGAAAATGTCGAATACCTAGAATAATGATGTTTTTTACTGAACAGAAAATACGTTTTACTGAACCGCCAGACCGTCCTCTTTATACAGTTACCAGCTTATCCATTCATTACGCCACACCCTGTATGTATATAATTCTATTATATAGTTTGTTGATTTAAAAAGTTTAAGTTAACTATATAATATGGAATATTATTTTATACTGATATTTTATTTCATTACTAGCGGTCCGCCCCGGCTTCGCCCGTGGTCCTAAATGTTTACGTTTTTTCTCCATAAAACTCAAGATAAGACCATCCTAGTACTTCAAGGTATATTATATAAAAAGAATTATCGAAATCGGCCCACCCTTTCACGTGTGATGCCATGACCAAGGGGAATATGGATTCATTTTTATATACAGGGTCACTTGTAAAACACCAGCAACCTCGCATGACAAGATATCCTTAAAGATATCTATAATAATAAGTATCATAAGTAACAACATTTGTTCTACGACTATTGGCATAAAGCAATAAATTATTTTTAAATGATTTTTTAAGCTTTTTTATTGTACTCTCCCACAGACTAATAATAACTGTATCTCTATAGTGCAGTCGTGGGCAGTATGCGGCTGGTGTCCCACAACTCTAAGCCCACAACACAGTAAAGTTCTCTAAAGGGCCTCTGCGTGTTGGATCCGTGTTCCCACGTAAGCCTTCCAAATGACCGGGTACCTTCCTTATGATGGTACCCGAGTATTATGGAATGTGAATATTAAATAATATACTATATCTCCAATATATCTCCTAACATTTGTAAGTCTATGTTCAATGTCATGTAACCTACAGGGTTACTTGTAAAACATCATCGAGATAAAAACCGGAATAAAAAATTACTTCTCCATTTTTTTCTTAGTTACAATCATATAAAAATATAAAAGAGACATTATTTTAATACATATTTATTTCAGCAACAAACAGCAGCTGTTAGTATGACTTATTCCATTTCTTCTTCCCTTACAGAACGTTCTATTTCGTCCACTAATGCGTGTGGTACAACAGTGTTGCTAATTACTCTATCTTGACCATCAGGACCGGGCTCCACACGATACTCATCAACTGCATCTTCTGGAAATCATTATGCATGTATATAGGATGAGATGAAAATCCTACTTATATTATAAAGCTGAAGAGTTTGTTTGTTTGTTTGAACGCGCTAATCTCAGGAAGTACTGGGCCGATTTGAAAAATTCTTTAGTGTTAGCTAGCCCATATCGAGGAAGGCTGTAGCCCTATAGGCTATATTATATCATCACGCTAAGACCAACAGGAGCGGATCAATGGGAGTGAAACTGCGGGGAACAGCTAGTACATAATGTAATTAATAATTATAATAAAACAAATTATAAATAACTAACTCGAGACAAAAGAGTAATAATTGAAAATAAAATGTTTCATATTTCTGTAAAACAAACCTCCACCCTCCTGCCCCTGGACATTTATAATATTGAGTGCAACAAACAACATGACACATATCAAGATGGAACGGGACATGTCGTCAGAAATATTATTATGATCAACTCGCGACAGTATGAATGCGCTGAGGGCGGACGAGCTTTACTTTAAATACAAGAACTAATTACCGATAGATATAATTACGAGTAACAAAAAAACCGGACGGCTACAATTACCATTCTATGATAAGCATTTGGACATGTACGCATTGTTGTTAACGTCGTTGAATTACTCTCTTTCTACAGTCTCGCAGATAACTGAGTAGTTACTCTATCCATATTAGCATACCCTCGTGATATGTTTTTTTTTTAGTAATTATGATATCGTTTATTCTAGGTGTGACCTGTACATATAAGTATGTGCCTATAAGCCAATATGGCTTAAGAGGTAAAAATAAATTCAAACATTGATTTTAAGCACCCATTCAGTTCATCACCCCACATGCAAGCAATCAATATTGCTATCGAATACATAATCCTAATATCACTACATAGTATAAAACAAAGTCGCTTTCCCTGTCCCTATATCCCTATGTCCCTATGTCCCTATGTCTCTTTGTACGCTTAAATCTTTGAAACTACGCAACGGATTTTGATGCGGTTTTTTTTAATAGATAGAGTGATTCAAGAGGAAGGTTTATATGTATAATAAGATCCATTAAGTAGTGGAGAAGTACTGTTATTTTTGAGGTTTCTAATGTGATGTCGTAAAAAATTACATTTATTCCGCTTACATTGCAAACGCAGGCTGAACCCTACGAGTTTTATCAAAATAATGTACTAAGTATTATCATGTATTATACACATTGAAAAGGTCTACAGAAAAGTCCGCGATGGTATATGTCTATCTCTTATGGATAACCCACAATAACTTTTTTTTGTCATTTACTTTTTACGACAAATAATGGCTAATTTTCGAAGCGATTTTAACCAATACAGCATTAATCCTTAACCAATTAAATACCTTGAATACATTGTTCATTTAATATAGATCTATATGGCCCTTTACACCGTATGATTTAAGTGAATATTTTCGAAGATATTACAGATTTAAAAATTGCAGGACGTAGCGTTTGCGGCCGCCCGGCTATGTATTTTATACCCGTGCGATGCCGGAGGCCGGAGCGGGCCGCTATATTTTTATACCTATACAACGTTCACAATTTTTCTGTAGTGTATTTAGTATCAGCATTGCACCCGTGCGAAGCCGGGGCGGGTCGCTAGTGTATTATAAATGCGAAAGTAACTCTGTCTGTCTGTTACTCAATCAAGCCTAAACTACTGAACCAATTTTCATGAAATTTGGTATGGAGATATTTTGATACCCGAGAAAGGACATAGACTACTTTTTATACCGGGAAAATGACGCAATCCTGAAAATCCCACGGGAACGGGAATTTTCGGGGGTTTTCTTTGACTGCGCGGGCGAAGCCGCGGGGGGCAACCTAGTATATTATATTATGTATTATATATTCTATGATTAGTACAAAGGATTAGTATAATAAAAGTGTATCTAACACGTCCAATTCCTGTGTATTGAACTCGTTTTGTTACTATGTTCATGTTACTATGTCAAAGCTATGTTTTTGAAACAATTTTGTTAAGAGGGCCGTAACTACCACAAATCTTCTCATTTTGAACATTTAAAATCATCGTTGGTGAAAAAGGCAAAAATAATTTGAACCTTACCTATTTATGGAGATTAGGTATAAAAGTCATGTTCTAATCTCTCAGCTGGGTTGGTTTTTTTTTTCAAAATAATGTAAGTAATTAGTTAATATATTAACTGCAATTATCCATATTCAGGACCCTTTTATGCCAAAAGTATGGACCGAGTCATGGTTCGCTGCTTTGTGAAAAGATGTGACGGGCGTTTCAAACACGTAAATAAAGTTTAAACGTAACACTGCCTAGTCCAGGATCCTTCGCCCATTTTTGCAAGTGATTATATTTGAGAATATTTGAGAACCATCAAATCAAAAAATGTTATCCTTGTTACCACTGTTACCTACCACAATCGAGAGTTTCGTACAGGAAATTATTGGGCGTCTCATCAAAATAAAGCTACTCACGGAAAATTAGCTTGATAGTAATCACTTGCAAAAATGGGCGATGGATCCTGAACTAGCCCGTCTTATTCAGATATAAATAATGAATAGTTCAAATAAAAATATAATTGTAACATTAGCACGATTCACCACATAGGTACCTACTGTGGTATAACAATCATATAGGTACCTACTGCTATCCCTCACACACATGTATACACTTCAACTTAAGTAATTTTTTATCATCTTAAATTATTAGCTTAATTAGCAAAGTTTTAGATAAAGCAGACATCAATACTGTGTATTACAAATAAAAAATGAAAAGAGAAAGTGTTTTTTATGTTTATTTCAGGAATAAATAGCAGCTGTAAGTATGACTAATATTCCATTTCTTCTTCCCTTACTGAACGTTCGATTTCGTTCACTAAATTGGCTGGTACTATAGTGTTACTCATTACTAAATCTTGACCATCAGGAAGAGGCTCCACAACGTACTTATCAATCGCCTCGCCTGGAAAAACAACAAGCATGTTCGTTGGATGAGATGGCTTAGATATATTTTAACCAAGCAAAGGGCTGGGCTAGACTTAAAGAAAGAATCAAAAAAGATACAATTCATGGTCTTCATTACATCAAATAGCTTGGCCAAAACGAACTAAGTAACTAGTTCTGTTAAACGCCTGGCCGCTGGCGCTAGTTTTCAACTTGTTGTTTAGGTGCCTACGTGAAGAGGTTCGATAGTAAATTATGAAAATATGATATAAATAAAGGAATAATTATTAATAGTATAATATAAATAATTTGGAAAATCCAAAAGTGCACGCCTCATAATTTTTTTTTAATAATTATTTTTGTTTATTTAATAACAATTAAACCACATCGAATCAGACCCTGAAAAATGAAAGGGTTCTATTCCTGAGCATACTCAAGCGTAAGAGAAAAAAAAAGACTCGATTAGTAAAGTATTTCGGTCGCTATCGTGTTAACAAGAAAAAGGATCCGCACATACAGACACACGGACGTCCAAGACAGAACTTTTTTAAACTGTTTTTTAACTAGTTTAAATAACAAAAATGACATCAAAAATATCATGAACGGTAAAAATAGTGTTTTTTCTTAATATGTGTGTGTATGTATTATCTTACAAGTGCAATGTATGATACATAAAGACATTTTAAGTTTGAAAAATCAGATGTTTTGCGCGAAGTGACAGTAGTACCCACCTCAACGCTTCGCTTATGAGGCGTGCAATTTTCAAAAACTGCAACTCGAGACAAAAATGAGTAATTAATATTTGAGTAAATCAAACCTCCACGTCCATGGACATTTCTAATATTGAGTGCAACTAACAACATGACATAATATATCAAGATGGAACGGGACATGTCGTCAGAAATTCGTCAGAAATTTTATTATTTACACGCGACACTATGAATGTGGTGAAGGCGGACGAGCTTTAAATACAAGAACTAATTACCGATAGATAATTATGCCGTAAAGAAAAGACCTGACTTAATTATTTTGTCAGCATTATTTTTATGATAAGTATTTGAACATTTACGCAATGTGCGAGTACCTATGATCCCCTTTATTTTGTTATCTAAGTTAGGTAGGATCTTTTTAAAAGTAACGACAGAGTCATGTTTGGCTACGTTTCTCCAAAGTGTACAAAAGATGTGGTGGGTGTTTGGATTATGTACATGAAGTACCTAACACCAATTTTTATTTTATATTAAAATAATATATTATCTTACTTAACTTAGGTAACTAGGTAATACATATTCTGCCCACCATACACTAAAGTGCAGTAACAGCAAAATCACGATTTCGAGTAAAACGCATTTAAAGTTAAGAATTGATTTTAAAAAATCAACAGAATGATAAGCAAAAAAATTTGAATGCAGAAAGGTTGTAAAGGCATAGGTTCACACGTTAAAGCAATAAAAAAAAATATATCTTAATAACTGAATTTATTATGGCCATTTATTCTTTTTGGTGCCTATTACTGCATAGCCTTTTTTGTAAAAAATACCATTTTAAACTTAGTAAAATGCAGCAAAAAGCCCTATTACTGCGTTTGGATCAGTTATTTTGTCAAGAAACCCAACTAACATGCAGTAAGGTCAAAAAAATACTGCATTTTAGTTAGTTTTTTAAGAAAAAAGTGTTCAATTTACTAGTGCAGTAAGAAAAATAGCTAGTTCACAGTTGCAGTATTTAAAACATTAACTGCACTTTAGCTAGGAATAATCATATCTGTGTCATTATGCTATCCAAACTAATCTGCAGTAATGCTGTATTTTACTGCGTGTTAGTCAGTTTATAATGATAAAAGAATGTTAACACATTAACTGCCATGGGGGTCACCGGTGACCGGCACTGTTCTATTCCATTTGGGCCGCGACGGTCACCGGTGCCCGGCAAGATGGACCGATTTTCGATTGAGCTCTGTTCGTCGCCGGTCACTCGCACGTAGCATTTTTACATGTAAAGTGACCCGCGCGGCGCCCAGGAACATACCTTACCACTTGGTTTTAAAATTTTCTTCATAGCTTTTGATCAAAAGGAAAATGAGTGTAAGAATGATTTTTACTCAGAGAATTTTAAAGAACTATTTATTTTTATTAAATCACTTTCACATGTCTATCACAATTACATCTTATTCACAATCATGTAAAAAGTATTAAAATGAAATAAAATTTAAATGGACACAAACAGAAATTTTTGAAAATTTATAATATAAACGAGCTTATCCGAATTAAGTTCAAAAACACAATATATATCAAGAAATAAGTGCTTAGTAATTTAATATTAACATTACAACAATCATCTAATACCGATGTTCTCGGTTGAAACAGGTCAAACAATAATGTGGTTGTGACGGACAATCGGAGCAAAAAGTGGCTACTTTTTTAGTTTTATTTTTAGCCATGTTCCTGCCCATGTTTTGAACATTTATTTTATAGCATCCTTGACACCATCTTCGTGTTGTACGAACTTTGCCTTCTTTAGTCTTTAGTTCGTGTTTTAATCGTTTTGGTCGTCTCGAAGCAATATCAGACATTTCAGTTTCCTCCTCCGATTCTACAAGATATCTCACAATTGCTGTACGAAACTGAACGACAGAAATGTTTTTTTTCGTGGTTTGTTTATAAAGAACCATGGCATTTACCATCGCTGTGTTGAGTAGAACCTCGCAAGCTAACTTTCGATACCACTTGACAGTTTTCCGTAACGGCGACGAATATGCTGCCATTTGGTCTGACAGGTCAACTGCAGATTTTGCTTGGTTGTAGTCTACTACTATCTGTGGCTTTCTTTTTGATTGTCCCCGTTTATTTGTAGTAGCGACGAATTTCGTGGTATGTTTAGTAGACAACAAGGACACCTCTCTCTTATCACGCCATTTCATCACAGTGATCCCCTTGTCATTTTCAGCTGCACTGTATTCTCCTACTTTTAATTTTGCATTCATGACATCTTTCGGTAATTTTTTTCTATTCTTGCGCAATGTTCCAACCAAATGCATTTCTTCCAGTAATAGTTTTTCTGCCAAATCAATACTAGTGTACCAATTGTCTGTGTACAGAACATGTCCTTTTTGGAACAAGTGCCGACAAAGTGACATTACAACCTGAGTTGGTGTAGTGTTTGTCGTATCACAGTGTTTTCCAGCATAGACTTCCAGCCTGCACGTGTATCCCGGAACTGTACATAGCTTAAATATTTTAATGCCATACTTATGTCTTTTTTGTTTTAAATATTGTCTAAAAATTATTCTCCCGCGAAAAGGAATCATACTTTCATCGACACATAGGGAAATATTCGGAGTAAAATGTGCTTTGAAGTTCACATTCAGTTCGTCAATAAGGGATCTGATTTTGTATAAGCGGTCATGTGACGGAGCCTGGGTATTATCAGAAAAATGAAGCATGCGTAAAAGCAATTCAAATCTATTACGACTCATTTTTTTTTTGGCGTATTGTTGTCCAAACATATTGTCATTTGACCAATAGTCACTCAGTTTTGGTAATCGCACAAGCCCCATGTACATGATCAGTCCAAACATTTTTTTTATTTCACTTTTGTTTGTATCTGTCCAGTTTTTCAATCGCGAAACTCTTTTTATGGTATCTTTCGCTAAAAGTTGTTGGGCATATATGTTAGTTTCCCTCGCTATGCGCTCAAAAATATCGTCAGGAACCATCAAGCTATAAAAATCACTTGGTCCAGAACATGACAACATATGGCGTAAAGAAAAAGGCTTCAAACCTGGTGTTTCCGTAAAAGGTATTATTTTGGGTTGATTACCAGATGGGGAGTACCAGTTTCCCGAAGATGATGTAGAACCACGAGGCGACGGCTGTATTATTTCATCCTCACTATCAGTTTCCGATAGGATGCGGCGAGGTTTTCTATTACGCACAGGTTGTAGACAATCATCCGCACTATCAGAATCAAAACTAATATCAGGAATAATATATGGAAAAACCATATCCACATCTTCACTCCCAGTACGCGGCACAATATTGTCATTTTTCTGGGTAATTTCTAATTCCAAACGGTCCAAATACGACAGATCATCCTGTGTTAACTCAAAGTTATCAAATTCCATTATACGGACACAACACAGTAACTAAATACTTGAAAAAAATTATTATTTATGCACTCGTAATTGAAATAAACAACACGCTTCACTTCCGCGAACAAAGTAAACAAAGGTCACGCGATCGCGCTAGCCGCACCGTTTGGCCAATAAGAGAAAGGGGTGCGAAAGAGACAGGTGACCGGCGAAATGACCCGCGCGGCGCTGTGAAGCAAAATTCAATCTGCACGCCGCGACGGCCACCGGTGACCGCCAACAAAAAATCTTTTATAATTTCCAAAATATGCATATAATTAAAAAAAAAAATTGTGTACATATATACCAGAACATATACTATTTATATACCAAATGGCCCAAATGAAACATATATATCAAATTTGCTTGGCAATTAATGTGTTAAGTATTCACAACTAAAATGCGACAAGCTTTGATTTTACTGCATTTTAGTTGGGAGTTCGTGACAATAAATTGTATTTTCTTAATTTGCAGTAAAAATAGCTTGTATGGCGGTAAATTTTACTGCGTATTAATTTTTTTTTTAATTTTTTTCCAGAAATATAAAACTATCTAAAGAACTGTAAAATTATATTGCTTACTGCATTTTAGTTATGAAACCTTAAAATTTAATCTGCAGTATAATTTATACTGTATTTTAGTTGGGAAATCACGCCAAATTGTTAATTTTTTTCGTTTGCAGTAAGTGAAAACTGTTAAATAAAAACCATTCTTATAGTCTTAGAAATAAGTAAGTTAATTCAATAGAAAGCTTAAGAAACCCGCTTTCAGAATCACTAATAAAACGAAAAATCACAAAAGGGCTGTTACTGCTCTTTAGTCTCTGGTGGGCAGTATTGCGATCGCGAAAATTCGATCCCGTCGACCTTTACGACCGTGCTGACCCAAAGAGCTTGAGCCTTGAGATTACCAAAAATATGAAACTACTTACTTACTTCAATTTTTCTCCTACAGTTTAGAAAAATTCTAAGGATTATAACGATCTTGTTACGATGTACTCGTAATATCTGTGGGGATGGTGTAAATAAAAACGCCAAATTAGCCCAATCAGTTTATTTCCCAGACACCGAACAAAAATACATTTTTAACAATCCTCCATTTCTTTTCGTACCGAGACACAAAGTCAAGTCATAGACAAACATCAATCTACAGACAACATATCCACAGAGTAAATAATAGAAAAACACAGACTAAAAATAAAGCTAATTATGAAATACATCTTAATATTTTATCCTATTCCCACACGGTCATCCTGCAGAATCATCTGTCCCAGATGAGTCCACAGTTGCTACCCATGGCTTCATCATATCAGCTGAGCTTGAGCTTCTTTCTCTTTTTATAATTCTTATTATTTTCATCTTGTGTATTCTGAATATTTGCTTTCGCCATCCTTCTTAGTTCTTCACGGTCGTTGTAATTTCTATTTATTAATTCCTCAGTCTTAACACAACCAAAATGTCCGTTTTCATGATGTTTTCTTATAATTTCATTTTGCATTTTCTTAGGTTTCTTATTCAATTTCCTGTAATCAACGCACAATCTATAGTTTCCATTCTTCTTTTTTGCAAGCACAATTGGACTAGCATAATCAGACTTACTTGTTTTTATTATTCCTTCATCAAGCCATTCTTTAATCTGTTTGTCAACAATGTTAAGCTCCAAAGGTGACAATCGTCGTGGATTCTGATAAACTGGTACATCATCGGTTAATAATATTTTAAGTTTTACATTTGATTCTTTAGTACATCTTTTGGGGTTATATTCTTTTATAATATTCTGTATTTTATTCTTATATTCTTTGTTTTCAATATTTGTGATATCTTCATTTTCATTCTCTAGCATTGTAAGGTGTAATATTCTTGTTGCAGTGATAGTTCCAGCCTTAAAATTGATTTCTACTTCTTTCAGTACAGGATTTCCTAATATAATGTTGACAGGGATAGCGCCATCATCAACAACATAAAATAAAGTTTCAAAATAACAATCATCAATTTCAATTTTTGCTGTGAAAGATCCTTTTGTATAAATTTCCTTTTCAGCTATTCCAGTTAAAGTCTCTGTGGTTCCTGAACTATAAGATAACAATTTTTCACCTTGAATCTTCCTAAAATAAGACATAATTATTAAATTAGCATCGCTTCCGGTATCAATCAGGGCTTCTACATCAATATTGTTTATTTTCAGCATCTTAAAAGGTCTCACATCAATATTATTCTTAGTTGACATAATTTCCAAACTCTTCTTTATACTTTTAGAACATTCAGTTGATTTATGGCCAAACAAGTTGCATTTAAAACATTTAATGCCTTTAGTACAATTAGGCGACTCATGATCTAAATCTCCACAATTGAAACATCTCTTTACTCTTAATGTTTTTTGAATTTTCATGCCAATGGACTTTGATACTGAATTACTTTGAATCTTATTAGGTGAATAATATGATTTTTTCTTAATTTCTGAATAAATGTCTAACTTCTTTCTGAATTCTTTAATGTTACAAGCGCCATATAAAATATTTTTGTTGGACTCACTGTCTTTAATACCGTCGATGACATATTCTATCAGGGCTTCATCTTCAACATTCCCAAGTACTGCAAGTTCCTTCATATGTAAAAAATATTGCTGATGAGTCTCATTCATCTTCATCCGGCGTGTTGAAAGTCTCTTGTGAACAGTTGCACTGTTCAACTTCTTACCAAATTCCTCGCGGAGCTCAGACTTAAGTGTATCCCACGTGGTGGTCCCACTTAGTGAACGTGAAAATAGCTTGGCGGTCCCCGTGAGGAGCCGCTTCGAAAATATGAGTTTTTCTAATTCACCCCATTGCATTAGAGAGGAAACGTCTTCAAATTCTCTTATGAAAGCTTCGACGCCATAAGCATCATCACCCGAAAATGGCGTCATTGATTTCTCTAAATCAGTAAAGCTAATACGCGGCGATGGTTCACCATAATCATCATCATCCTTTAATAGTCGTTTCGGCGGCATGTTGAATAATGTAAATAATAAGTTTTATATAGTCTTCAAGTCGTAATCGTATAATCATAAGCTTCTTTAAATCTTAGTCTTCTTAGTTCATAATTCGTAGTCTTAATCTGGTTTAATCACCGCAATCATAATCTTCCATTTATTTTCTTTATTCCACCATCCCGGACGAGCCCCCAAATTATGTGGGGATGGTGTAAATAAAAACGCCAAATTAGCCCAATCAGTTTATTTCCCAGACACCGAACAAAAATACATTTTTAACAATCCTCCATTTCTTTTCGTACCGAGACACAAAGTCAAGTCATAGACAAACATCAATCTACAGACAACATATCCACAGAGTAAATAATAGAAAAACACAGACTAAAAATAAAGCTAATTATGAAATACATCTTAATATTTTATCCTATTCCCACATATCTATTAATAATTAATGGATCAAAATTTATAATGCTGCACTAAGTTTGATCTTTATTCGTGTGCGCATGTAACTGCGTATAAACGTGACACACAAACAGCAATTTATTCGAGCGAGTGAATTATTGGAATTTGTATGGCACCCCATGGGCACCCCTGACGTTCGTAAAAAGAACTAAATTTTATATGTACTAACACAGATAATATTAGAATACTATAGTAACCACATAATATGGAACTGATATTATGAAGTCGTGCTCTCGATACGAATACTTTGACTATAGTTTTCGAGTTAGAGCTTGTTTTTTAAAAAAGAGTGTTTCTAAGCGCCGATAATAAACAGCGAAAACCAATCATTTAAATTTATTTTCATTTCTTGTATCAAAAATTATCTTTCAACTATTAGCAGGCTCTATTAAGTCGGTATAACTACGTACGTACTTAGGTACAAAATGTTCCACTCTTTTTCGTATTATGAAAATGGAAAATGTTCGGAATCTTCTCAATCTGTTTTTAGCATAACATTCCTGAATAGATGCACTATTCCATTTCAAATTTCATTTCATATCGAAAATTAAACCGTAGTATCTAGAGGTGCATGCAAAGATTTTTTAGACAAACATGTTCTGTTTATCTTATTTTCTAAGTTTAATGGTATAAAAATATAATATACCTAGCCATGAGTGTCAAATTTAATAAAAACATGCCTGTTTCATTATAATTACTAAATGGAATTTCAGTATTTTCAACATTTAATACACATTAAATTCACAGAGCTTCTATTCTTAAATAAAAAATGTATTAACTTCATTACTGGAAATTAACTAAGTATCTACGATTCTACGACTATCACCTGATTTGATATGTTCGTTTTATTACTACATATTTAAGTATAACTACTGGGTAAGTATTAAAAATTTGTTTGGGGGCCCTTAGGAAGGGTAAAGATTTCTCACAAAAGCGCAAGTTGGGGGCCCCCTTGGCGCGGAGGCCCCGTATAATTGATACGGCAGATACGGCGGTAGCTACGCCCCTGTGCAAAATCCATTTCCACAAAGATATATGACTTAAATAACCAATATTAAACGCAAAATTAATACCTAATGAATTCATTGCAAACGATTAAAACTCGAAAATACAAAAAGTTATTTTTGCTTCAGGATATAGATACAATAACACATCTACAGTATGAATTGGGTAATTTTACAGATACAAAAATAAAAAAAAAATGTTGTGTGGTTTTATGAAACCACGGTAAAAGTGAAACTGTCCGAACGGTTCCGAACACTGCTTTGTGTAGCGCATGTCGCGTGACGGTCGGCTGCCGAGTAGGTATACCTAGGTACTCGGCAGCCGCGATACACGCGACATGCGCTACATAGACCAAAAAGTTTGAGACGATGTAATAAAAGTTTCACTTTAATAAAAACCATTTAAATATTTATTACACGAGTGGAGAGCGGTGACAATTACAATTCTACATTCATTCTTGGAAGTTATTCAGTGAAGTTAAGAAGTCGTTCACTAATTCATGTGGGATTTCAATTTTATGGTATTCTCTGTTTTCATCTCCAAGGTCCTCATCCTCAATGGCTTCATCTTTTTCTTTGCCTGAAAAATATTATTTTTTAAATTCGAACGGTTTTCGTGCAGGCACAAACGAATGAAGCAAACGTTAAGAGTAAATAAATTATATCAGACTATGATACGTATTATATTATATTTATAACGAACACAATATAAATATTTAAATGTTAAACAAACCTCTACCGGCGGCAGACATATTAATGTTAAGTGCAACTAGCAACATGAGCGATACCACGATGTTACGAGACATGTCGCTACACATGTTGCATCGACTCGCGGCTACACAGTGAGTCCGCTCAGGGGAATGAGTATTACTTTAAATAAAAATGGTAATAAAAGATAAGAAATAATAACTGTAAAATTCTACAAAAAATAACACTAATGTTCACATCGCCTAAACGTAAAAAAGAATATAATATGATAAATTATCATCAGCCTAGTTATATAATAATATGTTCCCACTGCAGGGACACGGGCTGGTTATTGGGAAAACAGTTTCTACAGAGAAAAACCGACAAGAAATTCCGTTGTTGCTCTTTTACACAAAATGTAAATATTATATCATAATAATGACGCCGAATAATACTGACTGCCTTGATTTTTATTCTTCCATATCATGAATACTATAATAGGTTCTCTGAATTACATTACATATACATTCTATATATAACTTTTAAATTAAGCACTGTTATACTTTTTAATTTTAAGAGGCTAAGCTAATTTTTAACTTTAGATTTTCGAATTTTATTTCTGTTCCGTAACAATGTCTATTAACTACCTACTCTTTGTATGTTATAATTCAGAGCTGGTGTTATTGTGGACAGGTAAAATGTTAATAAATATTATATACTGTGACGTGATTATTTTTAATATACTTATAATAAATCTGTAGAGAGGCCAATTCTGTACATGAAATATATTTAAAAAAAAACTATGAAGGGGTGATAAGGGATCGCTACTGATGCCAAAAATGCAATCAGTAAAATTTTTGTCTGTCTGTCTGTCTGTCTGTCTGTCTGTCTGTATATTCGTTATAGAAACAAAAACTACACGACGGATTGTAACCAAATTTGGCACAATTATTCTTCATACTCCTGGGCAGGTTATAGTAAAAGAATCATGTAAATCGGTGTAGAAACACCAAAGTTATACATACATGAAATACGCTATAATAAGTCATCGCGTGAGAATACAGAATCATGCCATAAGGATTATTTTTGTGTATCAGTTGCGTTCAACGCGCTTCGCGGCGGGAGCTATAAAAAGGCGGCGGGTCTGCACCCGTTTCGCGTTGTCACGGCATCACGTGTGAACAGCTGAACCGATTTTGATAATTCTTTTCTATTATATTCATTGAAGTACGAGGATGGTTCTTATGTAGAGAAAACGTAAATATGTACCACGGGCGAAGCCGGGGCGGACCGCTAGTTTTTAATAAGAGCTCTTACTAAGTCCCGACTCCCGAGCACGTATATTATATAGAGAGTGTATGGCTCTTGTAATAAAATATAGTTTCAATGCCCCGCCCCACATGATGCTATGAATGTAGCTAAAATAAAGGTCAACGTCATTATCAATTGCTATTGTTGAATTCCAGCATATAGAGTAGACCGTTTTGGCTCTTATCATCATCATATCTATACTAATATTATAAAGAGGAAAAGTTTGTAAGTATGTATGTATGTATGTATGTATGGTTTTCACGCTTAAACTACTGGACCGATTTCAAAAATTTTTTCACCATTAGAAAGCTGCATCTTTACTGAGCAACATAGGCTATATTGCATTTTCAAAAAAAATTAGAGATCCTTACCAAAAATGCAATAATGTAACCCAAGGTGTAAAAAAATCCTCAATAAAACTTCTGTCATCGCGTGCGCTGCGGAATCTATTGAAGATAGAACAAAAAAATGTTCTACGGTATTATAGAATGGATCAATATCTACAAGAAAGTCCGCGATACCATATGTCCATCTTCAGTAGTTATGTTACTACAACAACTTTTTTACGTTTTCAAAGTAAATAGAAGTGCCGACAGTAAAACCATGTTATCCATACACATATATTAATCCTTATCCCATTAAATGATGTTTTATTATAGACTGTTTCAATACCAGCAAAATACTTTTTAAATGAAAAGAATTGGATATTCCATTCAAAAGATATAACGAATTTTTAAAAGTGTCAATCTACAGAAATTGTAGGTATACTGTTCGAGCAGGCCGTAGTGCGGGGGTCACGGAGGAATTCTACCAATATGCGTCTTGACGGAACACAGTGGGGTTTTGGTCGGTAGGAATCCGACATAACCCACGGCCCCTCCCCCGGAGGCCGTGGGTATCTATGAAAGATTTCCCCACTAAAACAAAAAAAAAGGCCGTAGTGCGGGACGGGGTAAAGGTGATTTTCATGTGATTAAAAATTAAACCTATAGTCCGACCTATAGTAGACTTTTCACTGTAACGATATCGCTATCTATGCGGGGGAAACCGCAGGGCATTGCTAGTTATTCATAAATGATATTAGCGTTTCAATTTCAACAACAATTAAAAGAATTTTCATACATTTTATTCGATGAAAGGTAAAAAATTATAACTGGAGAATGTATCTGGTTATGTATAACTAGCTGTTCCCCGCGGTTTCACTCGCATTGCTCCGCTCCTGTTGGTCTTAGCGTTAGCTATCTAACACAGAAATTATTTTTCAAATCGGACCAGTAGTTCCCGAGATTAGCGCATTCAAACAAACAAACAAATGCTTTATAATATGAGTATATATTTAACATTGTAAAACATTAAGTAGTCGGTACCTAATATAAAATATATAAAACTTATATGGACGGAAACTGTGTTCCATTACATAATAAGGTAAACAACAATCATGTAGTTATTCATTGAAACCTATTTCAGGCACCAGTCTCTCACAACACTAGATGATATAAGCTCACTACTTATTTGCAAGCAATGCTATTTATGTTGTGAAGAGACAAATAAAATTATAGTTTATTTTATTATTTATATTTATTATATATATCATCGATATAAAAAGATATTGGCTGTTAAAGATGTTATAATTACACTAATCTATATTCTCGCAATGCACCTAGGAAGGATGGTATTAATTTTTTTGGTACTTCCTGCATTTCATATTCGCCTCCACCAATAGGCACCTCAAGATACACGTCCTTTGCGTCCTCTGCAAAAATATTAAAATTTAAATATTATTAAATTGACCAAATTGTATGAAAAGTGAGTTCATTTTACAATATTTTTTTGAAAAAACCTTGACCGGCGACCGACATAATGTTAAGTGCAACTAGCAACATGAGCGATACCACGATGTTACGAGACATGTTGCTACATATGTTGCATCGACTCGCGGCTACACAGTGAGTCCGCTCAGGGGAATGAGTTTTACTTTAAATAGGGTAGAAAAAAACGATAGATAATAATGAGCGACAATAAATACCGGATGGTTACAATTACCTACCATTTCGTTATAACAAATTAATTATAGTTATAAATAATTATTAATATTTAAACATGAGATGGTTAAAGGAAATAATAAAGAAGACAATTATAAACACATTCTCCAGGATTAAAACCAAGTTACGTCGAAATCGGCAGGAGAGGACCTCGCATTAACTCGTGAAAAATTTTAGAACTCTGTACTGGTTTGACTACATTATGGCTTGGGTTCAGGTTCAGGTTTATGGCAGATCACGGAGATTTAATTATTAAGGTGCTCTATTAGCTCGGACAATAAATAAAGCTATTCACTAAACTTACTCTGTGTAATTAGTTTCAATTATCGTCGCTCGTCATGTCAAGGTCCCTTAGGCTTTAGATCTTTAAAATAAAACTAGCAACGGATTTTGGTGTGGTTTCTCTTTCAGGAGATAAAGTGGTTCAGGAGGAAGTTTTTCGTTTTAGTCAATAATTTTTAAATTTTAAACAACCCGGGTAAAATCGGAGGAAGCTAGTAGCTTATAAATAAGAAAAGGCTAAAAAATTCCCCAAGAGAAACATACTTACCAGTAAGCGGTTTAAATAAAATGACAGAGTTATAGAAGTATTTTTTTTATTAATCATTAAAACTTCACAACCTTTTAACTTTTTAAGTTTTATTAATCCTATTATCCTGAGCTGGAATATTAGTTTTATCTTTAATTCCCTTCCTTTCATTCAGAAAAAATCTTGGAGAAAAAATGGAGTCATCGAGTACTTTACATTATGAACCCATCTGAGCCAAACTGTACTATATTTGTATACTAATATACTTTTTAATTTATGTGTAATTTTCTTGAGTTCCATCTTTTTAATATTATCAATTCTCAATCAGTCTGGTTCAGTCCGAGGATAAATTTAATTTTCATTTGAATCATTTAATCACCATCATAGAAACGTATTGCATTAACAAAGGGTTTTACTAATTGAGGGGGAACTTCAACTCTATGATATTCTAAGCCTTCGTGATCAGGATCAAGTGATTCGTCCATCCCTTCCTCTGGAAAAACAATAATATTAAATTATTAAATATAGTTTAATTCATGCATTGCATGCAATCGTGAGTCAGACATTGTAGACATGACTAGCTGTACCCCGGTTTTACCCGCGTTGCTCCGCTCCTGTTGGTCTTAGCGTGATGATATATAGCCTATAGCCTTCCTTGATAAATGAGCTATCTCACACCGAAAGAAATTTTCAAATGGGACATGTAGTTCCTGAGATTAGCGCGTTCAAACAAATAAAATCTTCAGCTTTACCTGGTGGCCTGAAAGAAATCGCTTTTTTAAGCGATATAAGGTCACCTTTTGTACTTTACATCGCATCCATATAAATATAATATATACTGTACATTGTAATGTTAAATGGTAAATAAATATTTAGTTTTTTTTTATTTTCGTTACTTATATTTTAAATTCCAATGTGTAATTATTCTAAGATTCCAAACTAAATGCTATCTTTTTTATGGATTATTCTCAGAATTTAATGTCCACTTATTAATTTAAAAAGGCTATTCTTGAGTAAAGATAAGTTTTTAATTTTTATGAATAATTATATTTTTGATTTTTAATTTTGTGATCCACACTGATTGACTTGAGGAATTTATTTTATAGACATAATGTGAAATCAGCTTCAGCTAAATATTGGTTGAAATAAATTTTATTTAGTTCAAGTTGTGTTTTAAAAACTTTTGCATTTTATCAAGTTTATCACAAACAAAAACTTGAACTTTGAACTTGATTTGATCAATTTTCACTACACCAACTAATGGACGCTAAACACTTGAATATAATATTATAATTTATATTTTCTTATACAGTTATTTGCATTAAACAAACCTTGACCGGCGACCGACATAATGTTAAGTGCAACTAGCAACATGAACGATACCACGATGTTACGAGACATGTCGCCACACATGTTGCATCGACTCGCGGCTACACAGTGAGTCCGCTCAGGGGAATGAGTTTTCCTTTGAATACAAAAAATAATTACAGTTATCTATTAGTTATTATATGCTCTGAGTGGGTGAAGGACACAGAGAATTGTTATTTTCCATGATACATATTTGAATATGTCTGATGAATAATTTAAACTAGTATGTAAGACAACAGCTAAGCAGCCTTTTTCCATTGTACATCAAAATATTCAAGGCTTGGCTAGCAAATTATTAGAAATAGAATTATTTTTAAATCATAATAGTATAAAAATATTTTGTGTAACAGAACATTGGCTTAAACAATGTCAGTTGTTATTAAATATTGATAATTATAAATTAAAAAGTATATACTATAGGGCACATGCTATTCATGGAGGTTCTCTTATTTTTGTTCACAATAGTGTTAAATGCAAAGAACGAACTGACATTGTAAGTCTTTCTGTAGAACGCACCATTGAACTGTCCTGTGTTGAGCTTGAGCGTTATATTATTGTTTGCGTATACAGACCTCCTTCCAGTGACTATAATATGTTTGAGACAGTCATGGAAGAAACATTAAAGCGTTTAGGCAGGAGTAAAAAGAAGGTAATAGTATGTGGTGATTTTAATATTGATTTACTTTCACACACACAGACGGCAACACGAATAGTTAATTTGTTTCACTCATTTAATCTGTATAAAGTTTTTGATGAACCCACACGAATTACACCTACTTCTGCAACTTGTATTGATAATATATACTGTGATTGCAACTGTCTAGAAAAAAATATCCTCAATATACTGACTTCAGATCACTGTGGCCAGAAAGTAGTTTTGGAATGGGATTGCATACCTAAGTTTAAAAGAATTAATGTTAGGCCTATAACTAAAAAAGGCATTGATAAATTTAGAGATACTATTAATAATAAACTGCCTAACCTGAATGATCAATCCTTTTATAATAATCCTTGTGAAATGTTTACAAATCTTTTTAATTTAGTTCATAATGAGTTTAAAAAAATATTTAAAGTTAAATCTTTAAGTATCACCAAGGATTTACCATTTAGTCAATGGGCAACACCTAGTATACACAGATGCAGGAACATTCTATATGAGTTATATGGCATGAAGCAATATAACAAAGACTTGTCATTCCATAATTATGTTAGAAATTATTCAAAAACTTTTAAAAAAGTTTGTTTCACTGCCAAGTGTCTATATGTCAGAGATAAAATACGCAACTCTGATAACAAAGTTAAAACTGTTTGGACAATTATTAATGGTGAAATGGGCAAAAGCCGGACAAATAGTACCATAAAACTTGTAAATGCTGGCAGGGTAATTGACAAAAGTGCTGATGTTGCGCTTGCTTTTGAAGATTTCTTTAGTAGTGTCCCTGTTAGTATTACTAAAAAATTAAATTCATCATCAGTGCTTGCGGAGTCCTATTTGAGGGACCATGTTGCGGAGTGTAATGTATTATTTGAATTGCGACATGTGACTGCAGATGAAATTGTTAAAACTTTTAAAACATTAAACTTAAAAAAAACATGTGATCTCTGGGGAATGTCTGTGAACTTAGTAAATAATATTATAGAAAACATTGCCAACCATTTAGCGTTTATATTTAATCAATGTTGTGACTGTGGTATATTCCCTGATTTATTAAAGTTTAGTAAAGTTATTCCTTTATTCAAAAGCGGTGACCAAGAAGACTGTAATAACTATAGGCCTATTTCTATTTTACCAACTTTGAGCAAAGTCTTCGAGAAATTGATTTTAAACCAATTATGTAGTCATTTTGTTTCAAATGGTTTACTGCACGCCAAACAGTTTGGTTTTATAAGGGGGCGCTCTACCACTGATGCTGGAATAGCTCTTTTGTCACATATATATAAAGCATGGGAAAATTCAAAGAATGCTTTGGGGATATTCTGCGACCTTTCTAAGGCTTTCGACTGTGTAGAACATTCCACTCTATTACGGAAACTAAATTTTTATGGTATCAAAGGTTTATCTCAGGACCTCATAGCTTCATATCTTCAGAACAGGGTACAGACCGTTGTTGTTAATGGAGAGAAATCTTGCGGTGCGCCGATTAACATTGGTGTTCCGCAGGGATCTATCTTAGGACCGTTTTTGTTCTTAGTGTATATTAATGACCTACCTTATTATTTGCAGGATATGTGTGAAATAGTACTGTTTGCAGATGATACCTCATTAATATTTAATGTGGATAGATATGACACAAATGTTGACGAAGTAAACTCTGCTCTTTTACGCATATCTAATTGGTTTAATGCTAATAATTTATTATTGAATGCAAAAAAAACAAATTGTGTAGAGTTTATCCTTCCAAATGTAAAAAAGGTCAAAAGGGATATCATTTTAAACGGGGAGGTATTATACCCTGTCGAGTCTACTGTTTTTCTTGGTTTGACACTAGATGAGAAGCTACAATGGGGGACCCATGTTGCCACCACCGCTGCTAAGCTCAGCTCAGCTGCATATGCAGTTCGAAGAATAAGGCATCTCACCGATGAAGATACGGCTAGATTGGTTTATTTTAGTTACTTTCATAGCATTATGTCCTATGGAATTCTACTATGGGGCAGGGCTGCAGATATAGAAACTATATTTATATTACAGAAAAGAGCCATACGCTCTATATATAATTTACGTGCTCGGGACTCACTAAGAGATCTCTTTAAGAATATTGGTATCCTCACTGTACCATCACAGTATATATTTAATAATGTTTTACATGTACACAAAAACGCGGACTTACACACAAAAGTAGGAGATAGACACTGTTATGGCACAAGGAATAGAAATAAAATTGAAATGCCATTTTATAGGTTAGCTAAAGTTAAAAATTCATTTATGGGCCAAGGTATACGTTTTTACAATAGAATTCCTCATAGTATTAAAGAGTTTAGTAGTGTTAAATTTAAAACTTATTTAAAAAATGTATTAGTTCAGAGAGCCTACTACAGCATTAAGGAATATATGGAAGATGAAAATCCATGGAGGGTTGTCGCGTAAGAATAACAGGACAGTTCTTTGGCATATTATGATAATATATAATATTATGTAGTTAGATGTAAGTAACATGTAATGTAAAATTATATTGTATATGGACATGACTTTAAAAGAGCAACTATGGAGTTTCTTGCCGGTTCTTCTCCATAGATACTGCTTTCCGAATCGGTGGTAAATTTAAAGAATGTAATGACGATTCAAAAGTGCTTCTGGAAGAAGTCTAATTGAATAAATAAATGTTTGAGTTTGAGTTTGAGTTTGAGTTTGAATGTCATGGCAGAATAGGTATACCTTCGCTAGTCCAGTGCGAATTGGCGCATGAAAACGAAAATGATTCTACTCTCTTTAACATACGATCCTCTTTGTTGCCCTACTGTTGATATAAATATACATGTGTAAATACATGTTACTATGGGGCAACATTTTTATAACAATACACAATTGCAAATAATTAATGAAATGAAAAAAAAATTCAATTGTAATTTTTTTATTGAATAAAATAGAAAGTCACTTGCCTTACCTTTTATTACTTTATCCAGATTTTTAATAACTCAGGCCCCGGAACTTCCGGGGCCTGAGTTATTATATATATCCCCATAGATTTTCTATTGTGTCTGTGGTATTTTATACTGCGTTTTTCATATTAGGTATGATGATATGTAAAAACTAAATATCTGACTAAATTATACATAAAAAGTCGCGAATTTTATTTACTGAACATGACGTTGGTAGTAAAATCTAAAATACTTTTTAAAAATACTTATCGTGTAATGATAATTGTAGCCAGCCTTGTCACTCCTTTTTACCTGTAAAAATAATTTAAATGATAACATCCGCCCTCCGCACCTTCATTGTGCTGCCGCGAGTCGATCGCAATATTTCTATTTCTCAAAATGTCGTGTAGAATTCTGTTATCCTTCATGGTAATGGTTGCTCTTTCTACAAACGTTGCTGCCAGGAGAGGTTTGTTTATTATTCCCAATTTTAACAATATGTATATAATATGTATTTTCTTTCCTGTAAACTTAAACCTCTTTCAATATTTTAAGGAATGATTTTTTTGGATGAAATGAAAGCTTAGCACTCGTACAATTTACAGTGCACTTACAATAATAAATAATTCTGTTGGTGCTGAAAATAAAAAGAACTAAAGAAAAGTTTTTTTATTCTGTTTAATAATTTATTTCTCATTAGTCATAAGTGATAAGTATGTAGTTAGTTAACAATCTTTTTATTAAGAATTTTTTTCCTAACCCAAGTACCTAATATAGAAGAAAATTAGGTTTTGAGTTTGAGTAAGCTCGTTTACCATAGTTCCATAAGTTGAGGTTCTTTTATCTTAAATTCGTTAATACTCCTTTCAGGATCGGAAGACGTTGAAGAGGTTCAAGAAGAAGGTCCCTATGGTGAAGAACAAGAAGAGGAATTTGATGAGGAGCGTCCCCGTGGTGAAGAGGATGTTGAGGAAATTGAAGAAGAAGGCCCAGAACGTGATGAAGAAGCTACGGAAGTTCACGAAGTTAAAGAACCAAGAGTGCCATTTCAGGGATTTTTAAATCATTTTCAAGAGCAACATATCTACACAGAAAATCTTCCGGGATATGAGTAGTTCTCTAAACCAAATACTGATATATGTATCTAAATAAATATAATTAAAATAAAACTATGGAAAACAGGAAAACTTTTTTTAAAATTGTTTTGTCATTGTTTTTTTCCTACCTATTGTTAAGTAATAATAAGTTTAGTTACTTAGCATCTCGTGAGTTCAGCAATAATTAATGATCAATCAAAATAATTATCATTAAAACGATAGCAAGAGAGTTTGTCTTTTAGAGTACCTAATTGCGCATATACGGTCAGTAATTGTAAGTTACCCGCATAGGATGACCGAGGTGATGATGATGATGAATTGTAGGTCCCCGTCCCCATCCTTACTTTCAAATATAACAATAGCACTTATTCATGAATTATAAACGCTAGTCTCACGAAAATATTAAAAATATCACCGTTTGATACTTACGTTATTCCTAGTGCTATTTATATTATAAACTAGGATTCCGCCCGCGGCTTCGCCCGCGCAGGCAAAGAAAAACCTGCATAGTTCCCGTTCCCGTGGGATTTCCGGGATTGAGTCATTTTCCAGGGATAAAAAGTAGCCTATGTCCTTTCTCGGGTATCAAAATATCTCCAGACTCCATACCAAATTTCATGAAAATTGGTTCTAGGTTAGGCGTGATTGAGTAACAGACAGACAGAGTTACTTTCGCATTAATTATAATATTAGTATGGATAATAACGGTATTCGGGTTATAGGAAAAGTATAAAAGACATGAGAGAACCAAACATATGTTTTATTTTAGCAATGTAGTTAACTAAGTACTTGACTAGGTACTAATTAAAAAAATGTGGTGTAAAAATCAGTGCTGACAGTTGATACTTGATACATTTATCTACAACAAGATAATAAGTCACTGCAGTTTTATACTGAGAAGCTCCTTTTGATAACAGACGTTGCCAAACAGTACTAACATTGTATAATACACAATAATACACAATGTTAATATTATGTTTATTTTTAGGCTAATTTATAAGTTTTCATGTGTAATATTTCTTTTATATATTTACTTCTATTTTACTTTTGTTTCTGAATTCTGTGTGGATTTGATTGGTTTGTTATCAATAAGTTTTGTTATCAAAACTAAGTAGGTACTTTATTTCATAATCATTTCATCAACATACTCAAGAGTTCAAGACATGTGTCCTATGCCTTAGAGCCAAATTCATCTAAATCGATCCAGCCAAGGTCCAGCGGTTTAGGCTTCGCCTTATAAACGCTCTCGCCTAATAACTTGTTAGAAAAAAGAAAAGGTTCTGTAGCTGTATAAAACATCGAATCGAAGAAAATTGTCATTTGAATATTTCGCGCATGAAGCTTTGTTTAAAAATAATTAATCATCACTAATGGTCGCTAATATTGTCACAAAGAATATTGAAACAACTTCAGAAATAGAAATGTTTAATGAATACATCGACGTGGTTGTGTTGTCGATGAATGAATATAACCAAAATAATATTATCCAACATAGTTGAATTAGTTACTTTTATTTTAATCTATTAACAAATAGGGGGGGCAAGTATCTCGCCTCGCTGCTGAAAAACACTCCGGCTGAGTGGCCAGACGGCCGGAGTCTAGGGCGACTGAGTGAGGAACCTACGGACTATCCACAGAACATAGGACTATCCGAGCGTTATCCAGAAGGACTGCCTGCTGTATCCCCACTGTCATGCATGGCTTCATCGGTAAATCCAATCTCCTTAAATATTGTTTTAGGAGGTAGGAACCAGCCTATTGGTGAAGTATGGGGATTATCTCGGCAGACACACCGTACCACATCTCGACCTCGTGCGCCAGATCCAGATTTTTGAGCCAATTACGTAAAAACATCTTTTATCATCAAAATTAAAAAAGCAAATAAATATTACTTACATTTACTTTTTTTTGGCATCCGCCGGGTAATTTACATAACAAAATATTTTTCAGAAATACTTTTCTAGAAAAGATAAGGGTAACGGGCCGCTCTTTTTTCAGTTAGGTACTATCAGTAATTATGTAGTAATTACCTCTTGTATTTAAACTAAACTCAGCCGCTCTCAGCGCATTCAGCAAGTCGCAATATTTCTGGCAAAATGTCTTGTAAGTTCTTAATATCCTTCCTGTTTATGGCAACATTGAATTTTATGCTTGTTGCCAGTAGAGGTATGTTTTTATTCATTTACGATATTTTTCTTTATATTTTCATTTACAAACCGTGTGTAAATTATAATTAATGAACTAATATAGTGAATTAAAATTTCAAGGTTTTCGAATCGTAGAAATATTTTATAAAAATTCAGAATATGGTAATCTGAACTCAATTATTAAGTCTGATTATCACAAAATTATAAAAATAAATACAGTTTCTTTCTATTGAATGTTATGTTAATAGAATGTGGTCGTTCTGTTTTCAGCTTTGCAACGTTCGTCATCTGCAGCTGCAGATGATTCGGACGTGGACGATTCCGCCGAAAACGCTTTCAATGAAGTATTGGCCAACGGTTCTCAATACCTGAGTAGCTTGTTAAACGATAGGGGTGGTCTGGGAGGTATAAGCACGCAGTAAGCTCAAATCAACTGAGCTCTATCATACAATAGATACAATAGTGATTAGTGCCCTCGTAGAGTTGAATTTGGAAATTATACCTAATATGTGAGAAGTTTTGTTATCTTATTACGGTTGCATGAAAAATAAATAAATAAAACTTAGAATACATGATAAATCCTCTTTATTTTCTCTACAAAAGTTCATCGCTAGCTTTAAATTGTAAAATGATAACGAGATAAGTGGTAACCGCTCCTAGCATCTGGAAAAATGGAAAAACGTCGTTACTTAAACATCTTCGAATTACAATTAACATTAATTAACATTACCTATATAGATTAAAGAGAGTGACGGAATAAAAAACTAATATACATATTTAAAAAGTGTTTTATTTGATGTACGTGCGCAAACCGTACCGAGACGACGAGCGGGCGGCCGAGCACGCACAAGCCGAGCGGCGCGACGGCGGGCCGGTTGAGCGCCAGCACGCGGTAGAACACGCGCAGCCCGCCCGCCAGCGCCGCGTCCGCGCGACGCACCAACCGGCTCACTAGCTCACGCGTTGTGTCCATCTGGAGACGAAAACTATTCACGCATCCCACCTTCGATGTCCTCACTATAATTGTCAATAATACCTACGTATATCAAATACATTACTCAGAATTCATAAATTGTATCGCTGAATTATTTTACAGCAGCTAATTTCTACGTAGGTATTATCTGAAAAATTATTATTTAAAGTCAAGTTCAAAGGTATTACACATCATTCAAAAAGTGATATATGACAATACATAGGTACTTATATTCTCTTATCCGAACCAGTAGACCATAATAATATCGGGCAAACGAAAGGATGTTGAATGGATAAATGTTAGAGTTTAAATCGATGCTAAAACACCGAGTATAGTAGATATCTCTTCTTCTTCTTCTTATATATAAAAATGAATCGAAAAATGTGTTGGTAAGCGCATAACTCGAGAACGGCTGAACCGATTTCGATAATTCTTTTTTTATTATATTCCTTGAAGTACGAGGATGGTTTTTATGTAGAGAAAACGTAAATATGTACCACGGGCGAAGCCGGGGCGGACCGCTAGTCTTCTTATATATAAAAATGAATCGCAAAATGTGTTGGTAAGCGCATAACTCGAGAACGGCTGAACCGATTTCGATAATTCTTTTTTTATTATATTCCTTGAAGTACGAGGATGGTTTTTATGTAGAGAAAACGTAAATATATGTACCACGGGCGAAGCCGGGGCGGACCGCTAGTCTTCTTATATATATAAAAATGAATCGCAAAATGTGTTGGTAAGCGCATAACTCGAGAACGGCTGAACCGATTTCGATAATTCTTTTTTTATTATATTCCTTGAAGTACGATGATGGTTTTTATGTAGAGAAAACGTAAATATGTACCACGGGCGAAGCCGGGGCGGACCGCTTGTCTTCTTATATATAAAAATGAATCGCAAAATGTGTTGGTAAGCGCATAACTCGAGAACGGCTGAACCGATTTCGATAATTCTTTTTTTATTATATTCCTTGAAGTACGAGGATGGTTTTTATGTAGAGAAAACGTAAATATGTACCACGGGCGAAGCCGGGGCGGACCGCTAGTCTTCTTATATATAAAAATGAATCGCAAAATGTGTTGGTAAGCGCATAACTCGAGAACGGCTGAACCGATTTCGATAATTATTTTTTTATTATATTCCTTGAAGTACGAGGATGGTTTTTATGTAGAAAAAACGTAAATATATGTACCACGGGCGAAGCCGGGGCGGACCGCTAGTCTTCTATATATATAAAAATGAATCGCAAAATGTGTTGGTAAGCGCATAACTCGAGAACGGCTGAACCGATTTCGATAATTCTTTTTTTATTATATTCCTTGAAGTACGATGATGGTTTTTATGTAGAGAAAACGTAAATATGTACCACGGGCGAAGCCGGGGCGGACCGCTTGTCTTCTTATATATAAAAATGAATCGCAAAATGTGTTGGTAAGCGCATAACTCGAGAACGGCTGAACCGATTTCGATAATTCTTTTTTTATTATATTCCTTGAAGTACGAGGATGGTTTTTATGTAGAGAAAACGTAAATATGTACCACGGGCGAAGCCGGGGCGGACCGCTAGTTATAGATATTATCTGCTTCAATATAGCTACAACGCACTGCATCGGTACCTCCAGCTGCATGCGATGACAGGGCTCCACGATGAGCACCACGTTGCAAGCGTGCAGACTGAACCACCCCACCTGGATCGCTGCGAACCAGATGCTGCCCGTTTCAGCATCTGGAAAACTTATTCGTATCAAGTACCTACTGCACTTCTACTTTTATGTTTTCAAATAAATAAATAAATGTTGTTTTTGATAAGGTTCTTAGGCTCTTATGATCTAAATTCGGCATAGACGTAACTCACGATTGATGATTCACGATTGAACAAAGTTGTTCGGATATGGTGTTTGTTGTATAAATAAATTATAAAAATTCTGAATTTGTATAACTCATTAAGTCTCCTCCGCTTGCTTAAAAGTTAAAACCCTTCACGGATTATACTTTCATTTTATTAATTATTTTTAATTTATAAATACAATTCTAAGTTTTTGAAAGCAAACTGACATATTGTAATCAAGTTGTAGGGCGTTATGATGGAGTGTAGAAAGAAGGACTGCAGCAGCACGAGCAGGATTGTGCCGTGGCTCTGTTCCAGTTTACGCAATAACTCACAAATCGACTCGTAAGCAAAGATCAGGACACGAATCGTTCTAGAAGCTTCTACACGAAAAATATCCGATTCTGAAAATAAATATAAGTGTACAAAATTGATAAAGAATTATATTATCTACTCCGTATATTAGATACATTTACATATTTAAGTAGATAACCCGTGCCCGGTAAGCTGGGCGTCAAACAATTTTGTAATTTTTACATTATTCAAATGTAACCTTCGCCTCAAGAATGTTTGTTACAAAACAGTGTATTTTTACCACATTCCACATGTAAAGGAATCATGCAATTCAAAGGTTTTGCTCGAGGGGACATGAAATTGTCAACTATAACACTTCTATCTTTATTATTTTGCTTATCTGAAAATAAAAAAAATCGCATTATATTCAATTACTTTTTCAGTACATTTATAAAGACTCGAATAATTGTTGATACGTTACCCAAAGTTTGCAGTAGATCTTTAAGTTTACAGTTAAGGTCAGCCAAACCTAATCGCACATGAAACATAATCAGTAAAAACTGAAACCCTAATAGGATTTCAATGTAGTATTCAATGTAGAGAAATGAGAGTAAATATAATTTGTACACTAAAACGAAAAAAAAAAAATAATATCAGGTAGTTACTTAGTCAATATTAATGTTATCAATTATATAAAAATTATAATTAATTAAAGAACTTACGCTCTTTATTAACTTGTAAAGCGTTGTATATGTAAAATGCGATGTCAGTTAAACTTAGAATGCCCAGGCAGATCACAAACAACCAAAAGACTATTAAATAAAATGATCTTTCTGCTGACTTCTCCAGTACGTATCCGAAATGGTTTCTGATCTGAAAGCAATTTTACAGTTTTAAGTTTAATGACAAAAACTATTTTAATAAAATATATTTTTATCATTATATTATGACGCAAAAGAAAGGTGGGATTTTAACCAGTCTCTGTTGCTATGCCATCGTATCTCCCAAATAGACGATTTGGGAACTCAAACCTTAGACTCAACCTTATTTTTTTTAATCTATACTAATATTATAAAGCTAAAGACTTTTTTGTTGTTTGTTTGTTTGAACACGATAACCTCAGGAACTACTGGTCCGATTTTAAAAATTCTTTCGGTATTAGATAGCCCATTTATTGAGGATGGCTAAAGGCGGAGCAATGCAGGTAAAACTGCAGAGCACAGCTAGTTACATAAAATTACACAATTAAATGACAATCCTAATGCAGATGACTTCTTCATACAGTAGTATAGGAATATTATGAAAGCCAACCTTATGAATCCCATTCAAGACATCAATGAAGCAAGCGCACCGCTTGGGCGCGCCGACGCAGCCGACGAGCGCCAGCGCGGTCACAACGCACAGGTTGGACACCCAGCACACTGCCTCTGTCAGCGTGTTGGCGCGCAGCGACTTGTGCGGCTCCGAGATGTCCAGCAAGAACCCCGTCAGGATTATCACGTCTACGACGGAACAGAAGGAGCAATGATAATATTGTACGCCTTTCAAAAGATTGATATTTTTAAAATGTCTACTAAATTATGCTGAAGCGATAACATTTTATGAACTTCCATTCATTATTCCCTAGCCTAAGAAGTGATGTTCTAAGCTTATTTTACAATATCCTACTATAAGAAAAAATATTGTACTTAATACTGTGCTACTATCCTATCCTATCCTATCCTACTTATACATATTATAAATGCGAAAGTTTGTGAGGATGTGTGTGTGTTTGTTACTCTTTCACGCAAATACTACTGAACCGATTGCAATAAAATTTGGCACGCATACAGACGATAACTTGGATTAACACATAGGATAGGTTTTATCCCGGAAATCCCAAGGGAACGGTAACTATGCGGGTTTTTCTTTAATAAACGCGGGCGGAAAGCTAGTTAATCTAAAAGTCTATCTCTACGATCGGTCAAAATCTGTCAATATTGTCGAAGAATTAAGCGAGCAATTTCACTTACTCATTACGAAGATAAATATCAAGCTATAAATATACATGGGTTTGGAGGTGTTCAAGCCGTGGGGTCCGAAGCTGATCGGAGCCACGCCGGCTGCGCGAGACATCCTCAACACGAGCAGGAGCGTGCCACCGCAAACACTGTGCTTATTTTTTTCTCTCATTATTTTATTCAAACGATATTAGCCAGGCTCTAATTCGTATAGAAATTGAAATCAGTGTGATTGGTAATCATTCACGTCTCTGTATCAAAGCGAGTACCTACCTAAGCGATAATTTTCAAGCATTAGGTTAAGAAAACATTTACCTAACGTTCTACAATTATGGTTAGGTATTTGTGTTTATATAAAGGCGTGCTCAGATATTACCACTTCCTCATAGTTTTATTTTATAGTAAGTGAAAACATTTAGATATATGTACCTATTTTAAAAATGCTTATAAAAATGTTTTTGATATTAATATGTTTCATCAATTACTTTTTCTATACCTTTTATAATATATATTATGTATATTCATTCATTCATTTCATTATTAAATACTTTTTTTCAATTTAAAAGTGAATTTAATATGAATGCTTCTATCCTCAATTATTAATAATGAATTGAAAGACTTAGATACGTCTAGAGCGATGAGAATGTAAGTTATTTAGTTATTTACAGTTTAAAAGTAACGGAATCGAAATCTTTAAAATAATATATTAAAACATTAAGTTTGACCGCATCGATGAAAAGACACCACTAAAATCATATTATTGCGTGCTATCAATTATGTTGTTTGTAAAAACAGAGATTTATTAATCAAAGTCTCGCTGGCACGTCAACGTGATTTATATCGGCACCTAAATAAACATCTTCAAAAAATAGTGTTTTATTTACTTTGATAAATATTGTATAATGCTATCCAAAATTTATTGAAATAAAATTTGTCTTAGTCTTATAGCAGTATTATTTCTAGTTTGAAAAAGTGATGGTACTCGACGACCTTAATAGCGTTTTTATTTTTTATTTTACCACATTGGAAATAATACTGCTTTATATTATCTTGGTATGGGAGCTGTTCAGCAGTCTCATAATCGATGATATTATTGAGAACTCAGTCACGCCTATATACATTTAGGTTGCAATAAAAAGGAATTAGTTTGATTACACATTACTTTTATTTTGTGTTTTTTACTTAATTTTCTGTTCATCCATCGAATAAGATTACTCAATTTTAGTTAAAAATTAAATTAAATAAATGAACAGAAAATTTTTGACGTCTGTGATAACACAGTCGATGCGTGTGCGATGACAGTATAACATTTTAAAAGTTTAATTATTTTTTCACTTTTTTACACAAAATGTAAAAATTACCTCTGTTAAAGAATTCTACATTCCAATTACCATTTCTTAGAACGAATGTTATCAGAAATTTCCGGCAAGTGATAATACGTCATTTAGGTTATACCCATACCCCATTACATATTATAATTTAAATATTATGTCCATTTGGTTACTATGCTGTATTATTTATACCAAAAAGCATATAAAAAACTTTATAGCTTAATATTCCAATTTTTTTATTTGGTATTATAATGAATAGTAAAGGCAATCACGTACATTCATAGGGTTCATGATAAATAATGTCCATTTGTTTGAAGAAATAAAAGAAAACAATTTCGCTCACAACATTTATTCCTTTAAATAATAATCGTAGTACAATACAATACAAATATCTTATTTAATTTATCACAGAAAAGTGTTTACTCGTTCCTTATTACTAATATTGAAACTTGCAATACAGTTCGGAGTTTAAAAGAACAGTGCGTGATTGAGATTAAATATGTAAATCATGAAAAATATTTAAAGTCGGTATTTCACAAGTTTGTAAGAAAACAATAAATTTACAAAACTACCCACTGATATCTTATAAATTTACATTTCTATATTCTTCAATTTGGTCACATTATCTTATCCTACTACTATTGTAAACACGACAATTTGTTATGAAAAATGGATTGATGAAACACACAGAGATTGATCATAGTGTGACATTTATCCGGGTACAATTTAGGATAAGTTTTAGAGGCAAGTTAATTTATGTTGTCGTTTAGACGAAGCCGCGGGTGGAAAGCTAGTTTATTTACAATCGACTCCGTTCAAAGCGACACAAAAAGGGGGAAGTGACTACGCGGGATGTGCGGCCTAGCAATGCTTTCTGTATGGCTGATTAAGCTGCGCGAGCGGCGAGGGGAGGAGGAGTCTAGTCGTTAGGGGAAGGGATAGGGGCGGGGGGGAGGTGCGGGGGGAGAGGCGCGGAGGGAGAGGCTCGGGGGAAGGATAGGGGCAGGGGGATAGGCGCGGAGGGAGAGGCGCGGGGGAAGGATAGGGGCAGGGGGATAGGCGCGGGGGATTGGCGGTTTAACGTCGCTTTCTACGCGATTTGCCCCGCTGTGTTTCGGCCGCGGGCGGTGCGGGCGGCAGCGCGACGGTGGCGGCCTGCAGCTCCAGCGGCGACGCGGCCGAGCTGCTCTGCAGCGTGCTGCGCGCCTCCACGAAGAACATCACGTCGCGGAGCTGCTCCTTCAGCTCTGTCACCTAGATTATACGGGTCCGTTATATTCGAGATGTCAACGTATTGTGCGTTTTGGAGATAGGGGGTGGCAAAAAAGGTAGTTTTTTTCCTTTATTTTAATTACAAATACGCAAAGAACACACAACAATAATTCCGCTAAATAAGTAATAGATAGCAAATGCGCGGTCACCTCGCTGCGAAAAGATTTCTCCTGCGCCTGCCACTGCGCCTGCCGCTCGGCGAGCGCCGCCGTCAGCGAGCGCTCCTCCGACAGATCGTTCTGCAGCTTCGATACCCTGCAATCATTTCGACTTTATCAACATCCACAAACGAAAAATTCGTACTAAAGTAATTTTTAAAAATTCTGAAATATTTGCGAATAGTTAGAAATCAACTATTTCCAAAACTATAGGATGCTATCAGAAAAACTCCCGAGTCCAATAGAACGACACGCGTGTCAGCGCTGCACCTGTTAGTGAGCGCGGCCAGCTTGCCGGCGAGCGCCTTGCCGTCGGCGCGCGCGGCGGCGAGCTGGCGCCGCAGCCCCGCCGCTGACTCCTCCGCGGCCACAGCGCGGGCCCGCAGCGCCTCCGCTTCGTGAGCCCGCTCGTGCTCCAGCCTGCAAGCGATACACACACGTTATTCATTTAGTATTTAAGTTCATATGGTTCATATTTTGTAATGTGTCAATCAAATGATTGTGCTCTCTTTCTTTCTTTCTTATGGTGGTTAATGTTAAAAATACTTATGTAATGACGATTCGAAAGTGCTACTAAATAGTAGTCTAATTGAATAAATGAATGTATGAGTTTGTTTGAGTTTATGGGCTGTAGTTTTAAGATATTTTAACTGTAACTTCATTATCTGTCTAACGCAAAGAACAATAAAAACAAATAGAAGTGTGAAGTGGGCTTGGCCCGCGTGACACTAGTATGTTGAGCTCACCTTACTTGCTCTCTAATTGTGCGCAAAAAAACATTCAAGTCGGTTGTCAGCTGTCAAACCTTTTTTCCATATTTATTCATTAAGAAGAACGTGTAGTTCGGTATATAGAGTGTATATATAGTTATTTATATAGAGTGCAAAAATGATAGCAGACGAAATATTATCAGTAATTCTTCCCACGCATCGGTCAATTTTATTTTTACTTATTTTAAATAAACCTTAATCCTTAAGAAATTAGTACTATTATAGATTGAAGAGCAAACAAGGCTTTTTGGAATATTATTGAAAAAAAAAAACGAATTTCGTTTTAGTGATGGTGTGGCGCATATCGATAGTATCGATACTTTAGAAAAGACAATTTATGTCAACTAAATATTAAATTTTATTTTATTTTTGTTTAACTTTCATTTCTAAAATTTATTTATAGATTTCCCAAGGAGGCTTATTTAAAAGAGAAATGGATAAATGCAACGGGAGTTAACTGGATGCCGACAGCATTAAGCAGTCTAAGAAAGGCCATCGATACAGCAAATCTGCGGCAGATCCTAGATTTAAAATAATTGCATATTTTCTGTTTGTATTTTGTAAATATAGATTTATACTATTCTATTCTGTTTTTTATTTAATAATAATAATATGGAAAGACGTACTTATAGTGTATATATATTTTAAAAGGCAACATCAACAAAATTTAACAACGTAGCCTTGTAACGACGACATAGACTAATATATATTTTTTCGTTTTGTTAGAACTGCACATTTGCTTAACTTTTTTCAATTACGATTACAATATTTATAATAATAATGACCGATATAAAAAAAAAAAATTTTGATTTTACTGATACCATTACCACACTGAATCATTCTAAACATAATAAACAATTTCTGATTTAAAGAACTCACGTCGCTACAATTTTGTGTAAATAAACCTTTTTTCTTTTTAAATACCAGAGACGTTACTCTAAAAATCGAAATCTGACATCTAGAATCGAATGCATTGATTACTTGTGAATAAAAATCATCATAAATTAATAAATGCGTTGTTCTTTTAATTTTGTAGATACTCCTTCCGTCTTATTTTGCTCCTTAAATTTACGAAAGAAAGTATATTACTGGAACAGGGATTCGCCTGATGATTTTTAAAATTGACATGTGTTTCAAGTTCGATTGACAAATTTTTCATGTCCGTATCGATTAATTCACTTTAATCAGGTCACCTCTCATCGAAGACAAAACGTCAAATGTTGCCGATTAACACTAGAGCGCACGCGCGGGGGACATAGGTCACCCAGTGCTATATATTGCTAAATATTTTTTTAAACAATCGTGCTTGAGTGTTGTTGTCTCAGGTATTCCCCGACTACCAATCACCGGACATTTTACCAGCGTGTCAGCTTCCTTGGTGCAACGAAGTGTACTCTGCGAAAATATAAAAGTACATGGGTGACGCATGTCCCCCGCGCGAGCGTTCTAGGAAGTTTTTGAAATCATACAATTACGAGTGAAAATCAAGTATACCGCTTTTATTTTTTACTGCTCTTATGATCAATTTATACTTTTAAGAAATTATTAATATATGGATAACTAAAATCGAAATAAAATACTCATATTCGAGTGCTAGGACATACTTATTTTTTATCGATACTATAATATTATAAATGCGAAAGTAACTCTGTCTGTCTGTCTGTTACTCAATCACGCCTAAACTACTGAACCAATTTTTATGAAATTTGGTATGGAGATATTTTGATACTCGAGGAAGGACATTGGCTACTTTTTATCCCGAGAAAATGACGCAATCCCGGAAATCCCACGGGAGCGGGAACTATGCGGGTTTTCTTTGACTGCGTGAGCGAAGCCGCGGGCGGAAACCTAGTTGAAAATAAAATTTAATTGGATAAGAACAACTTATTCTTAAACTTTATAATTAGATGATTATTTTTACCAAATTTGTAGTTTCCAAAGTAAAAAAAACTGATTGATC